>NW_004949129.1:163170-164194 GCF_000317375.1 Microtus ochrogaster | reverse complement strand
AGGAAGTGGAAAGGAAGAGAAAGAAGGAGGGAAGGAAGGAAGGAAGGAAGGAAGGAAGGAAGGAAGGAAGGAAGGAAGGAAGGAAGGAAGGAAGGAAGGGGTCTACTGTAGCCCAGGCTGGCCTCAAACTTGCTGTATACTGGAAGATGACTTTGAACTTCTGATTTCCCTGGCTCTACCCTCCCCGCAACTATAAGTGAGAATGAGCGCCCCCCACTAACTTCTCCCAGCCCTGGAAACCAGTGAGACCTAGCCATTCCCACAGCTGCAGGCTCTATGGTTACCTTTCTCAATGGTTAAAAAGGTTCCGCGGGCCGGGCGGTGGTGGCGCACACCTTTAATCCCAGCACTCGGGAGGCAGAGGCAGGCGGATCTCTCTGAGTTCGAGGCCAGCCTGGTCTACAAGAGCTAGTTCCAGGACAGGAACCAAAAACTACAGAGAAACCCTGTCTCGGAAAAAAAAAAAAAAAGGCTCCGTGGTTACCTCAGCTTTCCCTCCTAACTTATGGGTGACAAAGAGCATCTCTTCTGAGCTTGTCAGGGTTTCTATTGCTGTGATGAAACACCATGACCACAGCAGCTTGGGAGGAAAGGGTTTATTTGCCTAACATTTCTATATCACTGTTCATCACTGAAGGAAGTCAGGACAGAAACTCAAACAGGGCAGGAACTGATGCAGAGGCCATGGAGGGGTGCTGCTTACTGACTTGTTCCTCGGGACTTCCCTAGCCTGCTTTCTTATAGAACTCAGGACCACCAGCCCAGGGATGGCCTCACCCACAGTGGGCTGTTCCCTCTCTCGGTGATCACTAATAAAGAAAATGCCTTACGGGCTTGCCTATAGCCAGATCTTATGGAGGCATTTTCTCAGCCGAGGGTTCCTCCTTTCAGATAACTCTAGCTTGAGCAAAGCCGACATAAAACAGTCAGCACAGCCGGGCGATGGTGGCGCACGCCTTTAATCCCAGCACTCGGGAGGCAGAGGCAGGCGGATCTCTGTGAGTTCGAGACCAGCCTGGTCTAC
>NW_004949129.1:145704-163070 GCF_000317375.1 Microtus ochrogaster | reverse complement strand
AATGGATTTGAACAGCTTTTTCACCAGATAAGACATTCAAATACAGTAGAATGTTGTCCTAAAAAATCACTTGTCAGCCGGGCGATGGTGGCGCACGCCTTTAATCCCAGCACTCGGGAGGCAGAGGCAGGCGGATCTCTGTGAGTTCGAGACCAGCCTGGTCTACAGACAGTTCCAGGACAGGCTCCAAAGCCACAGAGAAACCCTGTCTCAAAAAACTAAAAAAAAAAAAAAACCAGCCAGCACACTTGCCCTTCGGGATCTCTTTTTGGATTCCTATTTACCCCTTGGGAGCTGGCCTTCCCTGCCCTTTGCCGTTTCCCCTTGCCAATGGGTGGAGCATTTCAGAGACTCCCCTCTGCCTCGGCACACACACTGTGTTAACAGCTTCCCCAGGTTGTCCGTGGATCTTTTCCATGCGAACAGTCCCTCTGGGTCATATTTATTCATTGTTTCTTCTGTGCCACCCCAGGAGTTTGATAAAGAGGCTTCCCTTAGTGGGAATGGAACACCAGGAAGAGGCCAGAACCCACCCAGGGTAAAGTGACAACCTAGGAAACAGACATGAAGATGGAAACAGGGCTGGGTGGCTAGAGGAGGCACAGGCCAGGACAGGTGGGAAGCAATGGGCTGACATTCTGGGTTGAGCAGGTGAACAGCCATGATGGTGGCGGCTCCAGGTTCCAGGCATAAGGGCCATGACACCTCTTACAGCACGTACCACCTGTGTGTCTTCACTTGTTCACGGCCTTCACCAGCCCAGCAAGGGCACCCTACCACCTCCTTCTCTGTCCCCAGAAATGGTCACACCAAACAATGCTCTGCCAAATAAATGATCGGATGAATGAAAAATCACCAGAGTTGGAGGAGTCACTTCCTGCAGGAGAGGAAGGAAGCATTCACAACCGAAGGGCCCGCATCCCTAACCACCATCCACCCGCCAGCAGTTGCTAGACAGCCCCCAAGCCCTAAGCTCAGCTGGCCCAAGCCCCAAGCTCAGCTGGCAAGAGAGCTGTGCCCACCAGCCAGCCCTGTGGAAGTCTAGCCCTTTGTGGCAGAAGGCAAGAGCTGAGTCTGGTGCTGAGAAGTCAGGCTTTAGGCTGAACACACGCGAACAAGGCAGCCCTCCCCCTGCAGGCCGTTCAGGGAAGCAAGAGGTGCAGGAGGAGCCCTGGACATTAGCCCCCAGAGCTTCCTGAAAAGACTGACCGACTCTCCACAGACCCTGGAGCCCTGAGGAAAGCCTCCTCCAGGGTAGTCAGAGGGGTCTTCACATTCCCAGGGATTGTTCCAAAGTCACCAGGAGACCAAAGAATGAAAAGTGAACAGGCAAGAGCCTGACCAGGAAACAAAAGGAACTTTATGGGGTCACACCGCACCTCAGTGAGGTCCTCTTCTCCCAAGGTCCTCTTGTCCCAGAGGGAAGCCATTTGGCATTCCTGTATGAGGTCTAGGCTCCAACTTCTTTCCAAAAATGCAAAGAACCCACAAGGGTCAATCTCGGCTTTCAATCCTGTGGCTAGAGCACCCTCTGCTGGTCACATTGGGCCCTGCACCTCTGCACACACGGGAGAAGAGCTGCCTGAAAGAGAAGGGAATTCAGGGGGACGCTGGAACCCCATCTGCCAACTGCCCCTTCACACCCCTTCTCCTGGAGCCTGGATCAGCTCACCTCGCTCAGTAAATTCCTCCTTGTCTGAGTCCCCCACTCTTCCACTGCACCAAGCCCAGCTGGGCCACTGTGTCCTTTGTCCTGCCTCCAGGCCATAGTGGGACATTTTCTTCCCAAACTGGACTGTGCGCTAAGACCGGTCGCCTGTACCTCTGCTTCCAGTTGATCACCTCCAAAAAATCTTTCCCTGCCTCCCACACATTTCCTTTCTCCTTACCTACCCTTTAGGTTCCTCAACGATACTGCTGACCCCAAAACCAGCTTCTTCCCTGCTGCCCTGAGTTTGGGGGTCCCTGAGTTCATCACTGTTCTTCATGGGAAGCACCCCCTTCCTGCTGAGAACTCTTTAGTAACAGCAGCTGCTAGTGGTGTGCATCCCACACAGGGTTTAACCCCCAACTGGGGACCCAATCCAGACCAACGACAGGCCATGTGCACCCCTGTATATCCTATGTGCGCATAGAATATCCTATTTGAAAATCCAAGCATGTCCCACTTGTGTTGATGAACGGCAAGGGAGTCCGCTTTCCTGAGGATCTCACCTAGGGAACCAGGTAGGCTTTCTCACCCAGGCTGGGGCTGAGAGGCGGGACGTCCAGGCCCTGCGCCTGCAGGTGGCAGCACTGAGCTGCTCTGGGAGACCTGGGCAGGCATCCAGTTGTTTCACCTGGGCCTGGGAACGGCTTCTGCTCTCTGAGCTGTGGTGACACCAGGGCTGAGAGGCATGGGACGAGTTCATGTCAAAAGATGCGAGTCTACGGTCCCGGAGAGATGGCTCAGCAGTTAATAGTATGTCTTCTTTCCTTTCCAGAGGAGCCGAGTTCAGTTCCCAGAACCCTCGTTAGGCAGCTCACAGTCACCTGAAGGTCCAGTTCCCCTATCCTCTTGTGGGCACTTGTCCCCATTTGCACATCCCCACATAGACACACGCACACATATTCTTGTGATTTCAAGTTATATTAATTTTTGAAGTTGGGTGTCTAATGTCACATAGCAGATTCTATGTCTTCATTCTTAAATCCTACACATATTTTGTCAGTGCTATTTTGGCTCTATTCCATATTGCTTTTTTTAAAAAAAAAAAAGAAAGAATGGCCTCCAAGCTCTCTCTAGACTGTGGAAACTCCCCTGGAGCAGAACTGAGCCTGCAGCTCCCAGAAATCCCCCAGAATTCATGGAAAGGGCCCCGGTTTCACTCAAGTTGACTGTGACTTTGGAGGGAGGAGGGTCCAGGTTCCGCACTTCTGCAGGTTAGCAGCTGGCTCACACAGCTCCTGGTCACAAACTCAGCTTACACACTCATAGTGCACACATAGCTCACGCATACAGATTACATATGTCCACACACTTGCACAGCTCACACACACATTTGCTCACGGCTCACTTACATTTGGGCTCATGTGTTCAGCTTCTCCCAGATATAATCACATGCCCTTGCACTAGCGTGTACTCATAAATTTATATGCACACCTTCACACACAGACACACCCCTCACACCATCACACCCCCTCGGGTCCACACGGTCACGCTCACGGCTTACAGACATGGACTCATACAGTCGCGCACAACCGTACACGCACGCCCAGCCTCACACTAACACACGTTCACACTAGGCTCGCCTGTGCACACTTTTGCACGGGACGCCTGCCCCTGCTTTCAGTCCCATAGCCTCTCTCACTTGTTCTCACATTGCACACTTATTCATGCACACTCACACAAAGTTGTGATGGCCAGCTACCCCTGAACAAGTCTGAATCGTCCATGATTCCAGGAGAGGCCTCTAGAATCTTCCCAGGAAGACTGCCCCCACCACCACCACCACCACCACCACCGCCAGACTGGAGCAGGCAGGATCCAGACCAGAAGTGTTGATGGCATATACAAGTCTCCAGGCCTCAGAGGAAACCTCCAAACTTCATGTATTCAGTTCCCTTTTAGCTAGCTTATCTTTGGACTGTATGCAGCAGGGCCTGGCTAGGAAACCTAACAGGCGGCTATGGGGGAGTCACTGGACCTCATAAGGTAACACAAAGGCCTGAGCAGGCTAATCTAAGCACCCTGGGCTAGCCCAGGAGACAGAACATCTCAGAAGGAATTGTGAGAAGGCACAGCACAGATAAGAGTCCTAGGTAGACACTGACTGCCCAAACAGGCATGACTGTCCTATGGGAAGGCCAGTGGTACACAAAGACCTCACACCCTCAGGGAAGACTGAAGCAACCCAGAGGAGGGGGGACAGGGATGGAAACTGATCTAGGTGGGTAGGGGACCAGCCTGTGGGAGACCCTGCCTGCCACAGACAACCCAGAAGAGAGGAGACAGAGATGAAAGCTAAACCTAGGTGGGCAGGGGGCCAGCCTGTGGGAGACCCTGCATGCCACACTAAGGAGGGTGGCCCAGATGCTAAAGGCCATAGGCACAGGACAGGGAAGGACATGCTTCTCCTGCAAGGTGGCAGCAGGGGCCCAGAATCTACAGGACTGACAAGTTGCCCTCAGCCACCACCTGGGGAGCTGGGCTGACCTAGAAACCCACCTACCAGCCCTCCTATAGTCATGTCCTTCCCTAACTCCTCGGAATGAGGCCCCTGTGAGTGACAGAGGCTTTGTCTGTGCAAAGGGTCATAGTATAAGGACTCTGAGAAGCTTCTGGGGGTTCCAGAAAGGTCTCCCCCAAAGTCTTCTTCAGAAGAGTCAATTGGTTGTAGCCCAGCAAAAAGCAAGGGGGTACAGAGTGTCCCCTAAGAGGGAACAGGAAGTGGGTACTTGGTGGCAGAGCTGGGGACAGACAAAGAAAGGGCTAAGTGCTGGCTCTACCAAGAGGGCCCAACCCTGAGTGAAAGAGGGTGGGGTGCACCAGGCCCACACATTCCAGCAGCTGCCCCTCCCTTCCAGCCTGTTCTCACCTGTTCCCACAATTTCCCAGACTGCCCTGGACCCAGCTCTTAGCGACAGTTCCCAGAGTCCTTTGCAGGCCAGACCCCAACGACAGAGATCACAGTCTGAAAGTACCATAGCCCACCTGCCCTGAAGCGAGCGCCCCCCTACTAGCTTCCGGACACTAGGACCAGACTCAGAGAGCGAGACTGTCAGAGATGCAGCTCCCCAGACAGATTGTTCGCTTCCCTGCACCCCAACTAGGCACAAGACCAGAGAGGGGAGGAAGCCAGAGTCAATAGACATGATCCAGAAACAGGGTCACTCTGGAATGTCACCTGATGCTCGGCCAAAGAAAAGCTGGGGAAGGAATGCTGCCCTCCAAAGTTGCTGAGGGCTCCCTGGCCAACTGGGGCATCTCGGGCCAGCCCTGTCCCCATGTCCAGCAGTGGGCTGGGTGGGCCCAGGAACTGTATCATCTATGGGCTGGGTGGGCCCAGGAACTGTATCTATGGGCTGGGTGCCCAGGAACTGTATCTATGGGCTGGGTGGGCCCAGGAACTGTATCTACTCTCCTTCCTCACCCCCGCCCAGGCCCAGCCAGGCAACCTGCCGTCCTGACCACAGAGGCTGTGCTAGACATCAGAGATCCAATGTGTTTTCTGTAGCCCAAACTGCCCTGAACCAGGCGAGAGCCCGCGGGATTCCCTGGAAACAGCTCTCCGGAAAGTCTAGTGGAGGGATCCCTCACAGAGCCCACAGGCTGTGACCAGACTTCTGAAGCCTTGGGAAGGGATGTCAGCACAGTGAGGGGACATCATCCTACTGCTCAAAGCAGACAGACTAAAATGTGAGTCCCAGCAAAGGCACCAAGGAAAAACTTGAATGCAAGTTAATGTCCCTCAAGTCCCAGACTTGAGGTTCCCTGCCCAATCCCACTCAGGAGTCCCACAGAGGGCAATAGGAAGCTTTCAGAGTCCCGTGGTGGGGAGGTGGTCTCAGTACAGACCAGGAGATCCCAGCACACCCTCAGTTAAAGGCCACACTCTGGCCTGGGAATGTCACTCAATAATAGACACTTGCTTAGACTAGATAGGCCCTGGGTTCTGTGCATAGCATCATGGGAAAGGAGATACGGGACAAAACACATTTCACCCAATGACGTTAGCAAGGTAAAGGGTTCCTATACTCACTCTATAGAAGAAATGAGACCAGGAAGAAGTGGATTGTGGGAAGACTAGCACAAATTGATTGGTGAAAGTCAACCTTGACCTTTGCCCCATGTAGATCCCTTCAGAGTCCCAGGTGTCAGTGCAGACAGCCCTGCTGGGACATAGAGGAGCAGGGCCAGGCTGCTGGATGTGGGTGGCAGTCCGCTGAGCTGGAGATCTATAAGTGGCAAGGCCCCCACTCCAGCCCTGTGCCCCAGGACCCCACCAGGTACCCAGAACTGCCAACTGATTGGAACAAAGGCTTCCTACAGAATTTCACAGACCCGGCAGGGCCCATGTCACAGCTCACAGGGCACCCTGACTTCTGCCACCAGCAGAGGGCAAAGGCCCCCAACCGTGCTCCATTAACCCTCAGACTCCAGCCCTCCAACTACAGAAGCAGAAAAGGGAAGCAGGGGCTGAAGGCTGTCTCCCCACGCACGCTATTGTCCTGGCTACTGTGGGAACTGGGGCTCCAGCAGACTGCACCTCACCCAGCAAGGACGTGCAAGGCAAGCACTTCCCACACCCCATTCCAGGCAGCTGCCAGGTGAGTCCCTAACAAGGCCTGAGCGCTGAGCTGGCTCAGGTGCGGGCAGGCCAGCAGGCGAGGCTGGGAGAGGCACAACACACCTGGCTCTGCCAAGCCCAGACGCTCTGCTGGGGAGGAATGCAGACTCGCCCAAGCTGGTCCTGGGAAAGCTGCCACCCCCCTGGCTCCCGCCAGCCTGCTGACTCAGCCTGGGTGGGTCTGTTGAAACTGCAGCCTCAGCAGGACAAGTCTCTCCCACCACACCCCTGCCCGAAGTTCCTCCTCGGCAAGACAGGGGACAGGACCTGAGATTGGGGCTGAGATCCCTCAGCACCCGTGCGACCCGTGACCCTAAGGAGATGCAGGGGCACTGTCCAGTGTCCCCTTCTGCACTGTGCTGAGCTTCATGCAAACACACAAACAAACACATACCACGCACACTCATGTACACACACACACCACAAGCACACACACGCCAATGTCAGCAGAACTAGAGGCCCCCTAGAGCTAGCCACTGAGCCCTGACTCCCACGCTGAGCCTTCTCCGAGCCTTTCCCCCACCTTTGTGAAGAGGGAGCTGGAGAGCTTATTGCACATGGTGTCCACCGTGTGGGACTGAGGCATGTGTTACCTAGGCAACCAAAACATAACCCAGAACCATTTAACAGGCAGCTACCAACTGCTGATGACTTCGAGTGGGCCTGCTAACTCAGAGGAGAGCCTACCAAGCCTGGAACCCTGCCCAGCAGGAATTCAGAAAGACTAATTCTGAGGGCACATAGTTCTCATCTGTAACCCTGGGATCAGGAGGCTGAGGCGGGAGAGTCACCCCAAGTCTGAGGCTAGCAGGAGTTACATAGTGAGCTCCAGGACAACCAGGACTTACAAAAACAAAAGTTGAAAATCACAAAAGAAACAGAAGCATAGGCCACGTCCTCCAGGCCCCCTTCACCAGCGCTGCAGACAGAGCCGGGTAAGACCTTCTGTTGCTGTCACCTAGGACGGGACACTTGAGGCAGCTCGGACTCACTCCCTTAGCCCAAGTACACCCTGAAAGCCAGGTTCTTTCCAGAAGAGAGCTCATGAGGACAGGACTGCCATCAGCCTTTCTCCACACGATCCCAAGGCCTGGCATGAGAAAGCCACAGGCCAGCGAAAGCCAGAAACACTGCCCTCTTCCCTACGCCATCCCAGCCTCCCAGGTACCACATCCCACCAGCTTGCCCACCTTGCCCACCCGCAGCCAACCGTAGGCTCCAAGTTAGAGCAGCTCCTCCCACCCTGGGTACCAGAAAGCACAGCCCTCCAGGACTGAAGGAGCCAAACCCCCTGTGTCTCCTGACTGTAGAGAGAAAGAGACCATGGCTTCCCGCCCTGAGACCATGCCGTGGCTCACTGGCTGAAGGACTTCTCTGGCTTCTGTTCCTTTGCAATGGTCACACTTGGTCACTGCACTCTGTCCCCTTCTCCTTCCAGCTCTACCAGGGCTACAGGGCTGGAAGCTGGGGCTGAAGTAGGAGCCAAGTTGCCGAGGCCACAGCCAGGTATCCTAAGCTGGAGGAGGGTGAGGGTCTCCAAGCCATGGCCCTTGAGCCCCTCATCCTACACCTCCCTATCCCACCCTAAGCTAGACCTCCCCCCCAGCCGATGGAACTGCAGGCCCAAGCTGCTTGGGTGTGGCCTTGGCAGGACAAACAGTCTCCATGTTGGGTGTTGTGCCTTGGTTACCAAGGCCAGAGGGTGAGGGAGGACCTGGCTCCCCAGTTCCCTGGCTCCCTGCCATGTTTGGGCCCCAGGCAGAAGTGTGGGTGGGGAAGGGAAGGCAAAAGGATTTGAGGTGTGGTGTGTGTTCACATCCCTCTCCCTGAGCCCCAGGGCAGGGAGGGCCAGCTGGGACTCGAAGCTCCCAGGGCCGATTCAGACTTGTTCCTAGCCTTGCCTGGCTGTGGGGAGAGAGCCTAGCTGGGTCAAGTGCTGGGGGAAGGGCAGCTCTCTGCTGCTGGGGTGAGCTGGAGGGGTCTGGGGAGATCTGAAGGGACTAGGCTTCTGAGACATAGGTTCCCACCCTAGGACTGACTTCACACTTCAGCCTGTTCAGATTACCTAGCACCCAGTTCCTGGATGCAGGTGGGCCTCAGACACCGGATCTGGACTCATGACTTTGGGCAGATCACTGCCCCTATCTGGGCCTCAGTTTCCCCATTTGTGAAATATCAGGAGCTGGACTAGGTAGTTTGGGAGGGATCTCCCTTGCTCCATTCTCCTGTCATGAGCTGGACAAGTTTGCACTAAGGGGTGGTGAGGTCAGGTTCCAGTCAGGGAACCATCATGAGCCTTGGAGCCCCCGGGAATAAAGGCTAACCTGTATCTCTGAGCCCAGAGAGGACGTGATAAAGCTAAGGACAGAGGGCCCGGGCTGCTGGGTGTTCGAGGGGAAGGGCCTCCTACCCCACTGACCCTGAAGGAGGATCTACCCTTTCTTCCCAACTCAGCTATAACCCAGGGTAGCCCACCAGGTCACGGTCACAGCCTGAGCCCCTCCCTACCTTCTAGGCGAAACCAACCTGCGTCCATGCTGGTTCTGAACCACAGGCAGGCTGGAAGGTAGAGGGATCAAAGCAGAGACCCTCCCCAGCGTCTGAGAGCTTACAACTAGTGCAGGCCAGTGGCCAACAGACAACACAGAGACACCCCCACACTGATGGGGCAGGAATGGTTTAGGGGGTTGGGGAGAAGCTGCCATTTCAATCAAAGGGATCTAGAAGGAAAGTAAAGAATTCAGCAGCGCCACCAGCGTGGGCATTCTAGAGATAAGATGGAGTCTGGTTAGTCTCCTGGGCCCTGCGGGCAGCCTGAGACACTGTAAATGGTTGCCACTGCAACAGGGAAGGCAAGAGGGATCCCCCCTCCCCCATCTCCCCCAGGAAATGACAAGACCCAGTTCTGTGCTTGGAGTAAACACATGAGCTCATTCCTGTCTGATCCAGACCTGCCCTCGCAAACCCTCCTGTTGGCAAAACAGAGGATTCAGAAGAGAGACTGGGCATGCAGGACAAGTGGGCTCAGAGGGCCTCGCGTGGGGTGGATCCTGGGCCCCAGCTCAGGCAGCCAGGAGCAAGAATCCTGGATAGGAACAGGCCCCATGCTGGAGAGAGGCTCACAGGGTTGGGCCTCCAGGAGGGACAGACATAGAGAAGGAAGGGCTGATGCTGGCACCTAGCTGGGGTTCCAGAGCTGGGCGATGGTCCCCTCTGCACACAAGGGCTAGAGTAGCACATGCAGCCCCCCCTAATATTTAGAAACTTACCCCACAGCAACACCCACGCTTGCCAAGCAACATCAAGTGTAGACCCTGGCCTCAGGTTCTGAGGCACGAGGAAATCTTCTAAGCCAGCAGGTTCTTTTACAAAAGTGTGAACTACTTCTGGGGAATGTAGCTCGGCTCCTGGGAGCATTTGTGAGGTCCTTGCATTCCATCCCTGTGGAGGCGGGGTGGGATTCTGCAACCAGCGACCAAATTGAGAGTACATTGGCAGAAGGGTAAACTGAGGCAAGGGGGAGCAACAGGCCTGCATCAGGTTAGCCTCACGTTGGTCCTGGCTCTCCCCAACACTCCAGCTGCCTCTCAGAGGAGCTTGAGGACAGAACTTTGGAGGACTTTGCCACCACGCACCTGTCAGCTTTAAGGAACAGCCTGCTGACCCCTCACCAACCACACCTCTCAGGCCCTAAGTTCCCCTATGGGGACCCACCGACTTGTCTGACCTTACAACTGCCTGAATTGTTCTCCCAACTCACAGAAAAAGGACACAAAAGTCAGAGACCTGCCAGTGCTCCTGACACAAGACTCAGTGACACAGAGGGACTCAGGACCTGCTGACAGGTCTCTGGGTCTAGGGAAGCAGGGAGGCCCTGACTTGCAAGACAAATGATGGCAGGGCCAAGTTGGGCCCAGGTAAACAAGTCCAGAATAGCCGGGCTCCTGCTCCTCTACCCTGTGAGGAGTCCGGTCTCCAGTGGACCCGCAGGTCACAGGAAGCGCTGTCCACAGAGGACAAGACTGGAAAAGAGGCCAGGGCATCAACACAGGAAAGAACAGGCTTCTGAGGACCCAGATATGGGGATCCCTCATCCGGGCAACCCCAAGTTGACCCGCCCTCTTCTGATGCTCGCTGCTGCCCCCATCTTAGCCCATTCCCGGCCTTCTCCAAAGCTGGAGTTTTGGTGCTGGCCTTCTGAGGGTGGGAGAGTGTCCCCAAAGATGGCAGATCTCTGGGAAGTCAAGGTCGGCCTGGCCTACAGAGTGAGTTCCAGGGCAGCAAGAGCTACCTAGTGAGACCCTGACTCAAAAAAAAAAAAAAATCAAAAGAAACAAATAAAAAAGCAGGTTTATTTTATATTTTATATGTTTGAGTGTTTGGCCTGCAAGTATGTGTGTCCACCCCCACATGCCGGGAACCTGTACCTGTCAGAAGGCGTCAGATCCCCTGGAACTAGAATTATAGATGGTTGTGAGTGCCTTGTGGGTGCTGGGAACTGAACCTGGGTTCTCTGCAAGAACAGCAAGCACTCTTAACCACTGAGGCATGTCTCCAGCCCACTCTTACTTCATTGCTAATCGTGTGTGTGCGCGCGTGTGTGCATGTGTGATCCACACGTGTGTGGGTATCCACAGAGGCCAGAAATGGACATCAAGTCTCCTGGAGTTCAAGTTACAGACTGTCGTGACACGTCTCATGTGAGCGCCAGGAACTGAACTCAGGTCCTCTGGAAAAATGGTTCCTGACTGCTGAGCCATCTCTTCAGCCTCCTTAATCTCTTCTCTTTACATAAGCAGAAAAATGCTTACACAGCCACTGTGCTCCTCTTGGAACGAACCCACCCATGTCGCTGGCACGCAGAGGACCAGTGACTGCAAATGGCACCCAGAGCCCCCATGCCCCTCTCCAGGATCTAGTCCCCAAAGGTGACCATCGCGTCCAACAGCCTAGGCTCGTGGGCTCTACTGGTGTGCTCTATAGAACCAGATTCGGTTCATACACCGTGGGCTCTCATAATGTCTGTCTTGTTGCTCAGACATCCTGCTGTGTGTGGCATAGTACCGGTGACACACGGGGGATCCCTGAGGAACATATCCCAGCAAGAGGGACCAACCCAGAGCCAGCCAGGTTTCCCAGGCAGCCCTGGACTGGGAGAGTCACCCAGAAAGAAGTGCTGGATACCAGCTTAGCCCCCAGGATGGAGAGTCACAGCCCTGGTGCCTTCCCATTGCCCCAGTCCTTGGACCCTGTCCAATCTCCCCCAGATCCGACCTAGTCCTCTGGGTGCCCGAGAAGAAGGAGGGAGTTCTGAAGGTAACAGGAGGCACATTCAAATGAGCCCAGTCTCTGTGAGTCATCAAAGTGACTGGAGGCCTAGACTCTCCAAGTTTAAAGCACCCTTGCTCTGGCCGCTTCTTCCCCGAGGTCCCCTTCCAGCCTCTCATTGTCCGCCCTTCATCTATGAATACAAATTTGGCTCTCCTGAGACAGAAGGGTGGAGGGACCCAAGAGGGCACCCGAGACTAGGCCTGCGCCTTCCAGGGGCTCTCAGACCATCAGGGGAGGGAAGAGTGCAGCCACCACTCTGAGGGAAGAGACATCTCTAGCTGCTCGGCCTCTGCCTGTGGGTTTAACCCGAGACTCTGCATTTCCGGCCGGCAAAGCAAGAGATGCTGAGGCTGCGGGCTCAGTCCACACTGGAGTGGCGAGGAGCAGAGCAGATGTGTGGAGAGACACAAGAGGAGGGAGGCAGGCAGAGCAGGATGGGGCTGAAGGGATGCGGCTGGGAACCAGCGGCTGGGAACCAGCGGCTGGGAACCAGCGGCTGGGAACCAGCGGCTGGGAACCAGCGGCTGGGAACCAGCGGCCGGGATTCCAGCCACAGCGCTGCTCTTGCTGCATTTGGTATTTTCCATCCCACGGCCCAAGCCTCGCCAAGGGCCCTCCTCTCCTAACTCCTAAGTCCCCAAGACTTGTCTGGACCCCCTGGGCCTGGCACACTGTGTGCGTCTCCGATTTGATTTGGATTTATATATATATTTTTTTTGAGACACGGTTTCTCTTTCTCTGTGTAACAGTTCTGGCTGTCTTGGAACTCACTCTGTAGACCAGGCTGGCCTCAAACTCAAGAATCCACCTGCCTCTGGCTCCTGGGTGCTGGGATTAAAGGCGTGCGCCACCACTGTCTGGCTCATTAATGCTTTCAATCGAGATGGACTGGAAGGAAGGAGGTGATGCCCATGGTCTCTGCCTGGGTTACAGTGATGATTCCCTGGGTGTGAGCCTTTGTCAAAACTCCTGAACTCCGACTAGGGATGTCGCTCCGTTGGTACCGTGCCTGCCAGCCATACCCAAAGCCCTGGACTGGATCCCCAGCACCACGTAAGACCATGTATGATGATACCTGTCATCCCAGCACTTGGGAGGGGGAGGCAGGAGAATCAGAAGTTCAAGGCCATCCTCAGCTACACAGTAAGTTCAAGGCCAGCCTGGGTTATATGATATTCCATCTGAAAAAAATTCTAAATAAAAATAAAATATTTCAAAAATGCTGTAACTAAAGGAAATTCCTCTTGTTTTATGCATTTTTAGAAAGAGAGAAGATGGGGCCCTTCACAATGATGAACACAAGGCTTTCCCCATGAAGAGCAAAGGTAGACCAAAAGGTGAGCTGCCACTGGCAGCCATGGCCTCCCTCTAACACTCGTAGTGCGCATCCGCAGACTGAGGGGAGGAGAGGGGCAAAATCTCCTGATTTGAGACTAGCATCCTGAACACTATGGACTCAGAGAGACCTACTGGGCTCATGGGCAACCAGCACAGCCAATACCTAATTGAGCACCTACTGTGTGCCCAGCCCTGATTCCAGTCTTCACCTGGCCAAGGTGACCCTGCCTATTTTTGTACCGCTAAAAATGATTTTTACAGAGCTGGAGAGATGGCTCAGCAGATAAGAGCACTGGCTGCTCTTCCGGAGGACCCAGGTTCAATTCCCAGCACCCACATGGTAGCTCACAACTGTCCGTAACTCCAATTCTGAGGATCTGATGCCCTCTTCTGGTCTCCAAGGGCACCAGACACACAAGTAATGCCCAGTCATACACGCAGATAAAACATTTGTACACCTAAAATAAACATATAAAATAAAAATGATTTTTACATCTCAGATAGTTTATCTTTTTTAAGGGAGAGGGGCCCAGCTTAGCCCCCCAAGTCCTACAGCTACAGGAAATGACCAAAAAGTCCAGCTTTAAGTGGTTATTTTGTTAGTGGTTTTTCCCCCCCTTTGGTTTTTGTTTGTTGAGAACAGGGTACTATTACAATGGATGTCACCATGGACACTCCAAGACCAGGCAAGGTAGTTCTCTTTAAACATCAACGGAGCCAGGCAGTGGTGGCGCATGCCTTTAATCCCAGCACTCGGGAGGCAGAGGCAGGCGGATCTCTGGGAGTTCGAGACCAGCCTGGTCTACAGAGCTAGTTCCAGGACAGGCTCCAAAGCCACAGAGAAACCCTGTCTTGAAAAACCAAAAAAAAAAAAAGGAGGGGAGGGGAATGTTTGTTTTCCCTTTGTGATGCTGGGGCCTTTAGCATGCTGAACAAGTGATCCACAAGCTACAACCCCAGCTCAAGATATCTTTGTGACTTATGAAAACTGTATGCAGTTCACATATAGGTGCCCATAAGGAAAGCCTTATGGGACCACAGCCTTACAGTTCATTCTTCGGATCTTTCACGCCTAGAGCATAGAGCCTCAGAAGCCTGAATTGTTTACCTTCATAGTCGGCCCGTGGGACCTATAAAGTAGGAGTCTCTACTCACTGCACAAATGAGGAGAGTAAGGAATCTCCCAGCCTGCTTACCTAGTTGCCTGGCAAGAGAAAAAATTCACTTGGCCTCAGCCTCCCTTGGTCCCAAGAGGTCCCAGTCTGAAAGGCAGCAGCGCCCCCTGCCAGCGGTTCAAACATCTGCTCTAAGCACTGACTCTTGGCATCTGCTGCCACCTGGTGGTCATTTAGGAAAGCGCAGCTAGGAGGTAGGGGTGGTGGGCGGTGTAAAGTTCCTTAAAAGGGTCCATGGAAGCACGCACAGGGTTAGTGTAGTCAGGTGCGTCAATAACTGAGACCAAAAATGCAAGCCGTTGTAGGCAGGACTGGAAGGAAGCCCACAGGCCAGAGCCCACTCACAAAATCGAGGAAACACATGAAAGCGTCAAAATGAGCTTAAGAAATGCTGCCTGCGGCCCTAAATCTCTAACTCCTAGGGAAACAAGCAAAGAACACAAGCTGTAGGCACAGGAGGCTACTGGAAGGCACTTGGAGATCAGTTGGCCAAAGACCCCACCACCACACACCACATCTAGCCATAAATCAATGCTGCATTCTTCCTGTGCTTGCTTTCAATCTGCTCCCCCCCCCCTCTCTCTCTGTGTGTGTGTGTGTGTGTGTGTGTGTGTGTGTGTGTGTGTGTGTGTGTGTAGGCACATGCATATGGGTGGAGGTCAGAGGACAACTCTGAGTGTCAGATCTCAACTTCCACCTTGTTGGAGACAGTTTCATGTTGATCGTTGCTGCACACACAGGCCAGTTGTGCTATGGGTTCCCATCTCCTCAGCCCGTCTCACCCTTAGGGTCGGACACGCACTCCTGCATCTGGAGATTCTGTCTCAGACTCTCATGGCTGTGCCCCAAGCACCTTATCCACTGAGATTTCTCCCCGGCCCTCAATCCACTTGCTTTCCGTTGCTGTGGCAGATGCAATGGACAAAAACAACCTCACAAAGGGCTTATTTCACCTGCTAATTAGAGTCTATCATCAATAAAAGTCAAAGCAGAAATTTTTTTAAAATATTTATTTATTTATTATGTATACAATATTCTGTCTGCACGTATGCCTGAAGGCCAGAAGAGGGTGCCAGACCTCCTTACAGATGGTTGTGAGCCATCATGTGGTTGCTGGGAATTGAACTCAGGACCTTTGGAAGAGCAGGCAATGCTCTTAACCACTGAGCCATCTCTCCAGGCCCTCAAAGCAGAAATTTGAAGCTGACACTGTGAAGGAGCACTGCTTACTGGGTTGCTCAGCTAGTTTCCTTACACAGCCCAGGCCCTCCTGCCTAGGGATGGCACCACCCACAGAGGGCTGGGCCCTACCACTTCAGTTAGCAACGGAGAAAATGCCCCACAGACATGTGGACAGGCCCAGCTGATGGAGGCAACTTCTCAATTGACGGTCCCTCTTCCCGGATGTGTCAAGGTGGCAACCAAGGTTAGCCACCATACCACTTTTTTGGGCGCCATGTGAGGTGCTATACCTGAGGCAGAAAGTCCCTAGAAAAGGGCAACGTGATCCCAACCCCCAGCACCTGCCTGATGGGAGGGGAAATACCCAGACAGGACTCAAAGAGGTCAAAGGGCATATTTAGGGAAGCTAGAGAGGAATGGGCAGGCAGCCCTGTGGCCGCTCACCTTGCTATGAGAGGTTCCCAGCAGCCTGACAGATAAGTTCACTAGCCAGGCAAAGACACAGGGGAAATTGCACCTACAGAGGTCACAGGTGATAAGTGTCAGCAAGCTGCTGAAGGGAAAGGAGTGGCGGGAACATGAGGTGGCACAGACAAGGGGTAGCTAAGGCTAGAGAGAAAGAGGGCTGAGGTAAGCTGAGGCTCCTGAGCTGGGGATACACAGGCTGGAAAGAGTCTGTCCTAGCTCCAGGGTAAGAGGGAGCCATTGTGTGTTCTAAGAAGAGCTCGGATACAATGTATTCTTCGGGGCCACCCACGTAGTGGCTACAGCTCTAACAGCTGAGAAGCCTTCCTTCTGGTAGCGTCTCAGCTCGGAGGTTCTTATAGACCTTGGGGTACACACAGGATAGCCCTCGCCCTAGAGTAGCCTAGCCAGCAGGTGCAGCCCTCCAAGCACGCACTGGGGGAGTGGGGGGAGCACAGGCTCCGGGTGGGAATCTTGCTAGCTGTGCAGCCTTGGGTTTGCTTCTTAACTTCTTGGCTCCTCCATTCTCTGCCCTGGAGGAAGGTGTGGGAAGGCGGATGTGGGGTGATCACGTGAAGTCCCAGCGCTGAGGAGACGGACACAGGGGAGCCTCTCGGGCTCAAGGACCAGCCAGCCTTCTCCACGAGTCCCAGGCCAATGAGTAACCTTGCCTCAAGAAACATGGTGGACAGCACGTGAGGAATAGCTGGGGTTGGCCTCTGACAGCCACACACATGTGCACACTTGGGCACCCACACACACACACACACACTCACTCAGACAAGGGTCTGCGGTCTTCAGCGGTGTTCATGAGAGGACCGCGTGGGAAGTACTCAGCACTAGCGCCAGTAGATGCCGATATTGGTGGACATTTTCCTGACAAGCTCCTAGGAGCCCATGGCCTACATTCTTGTTTGTTTGTTCGGGGAGGGGGTTGTTTTTGTTTTTTGAGACAGGGTTTCTCTGTGTAACAGCCCTAGCTGTCCTGGAACTAGCTCTGTAGACCAGGCCGGCCTGGACCTCACAGAGGTCTGCCTATCTCTGCCTCCCGGGTGCTAGGATTAAAGGTGTGCACCACCACCGCCTGGCCATGTCCTGCCTTTTAAAATGTGTCACTAATAACTGAAAATTCAGTCTGAAAACATGCCCCCCCCTTCCCTCAGTTTCCTCAGCTATAAGAGAAAGAAATCTGGTATGTGGCCTGAAGTGGTCTCATCGGATACAGTGCCCTCAACTCCCGCTCTCTGACCTGCCCAGGACATAAAAGATGGCCATTCATCCCCTGCCAGCCCCCTTCTCCGCCCCTCCCCCACCAGGGAGCTTGCTCTTCATAATGGAAACAAAGTGGTCCTCATTTTATCCTCCCCACTGCCTCGACTTCCCGACTCAGCTGAGCCTCAGAGGGGCCCAGCAACCTTTGCCATGGCTCTGCTGCCCCCCACCAGTTCTCTCTCCCCCAGCAGCCCCCTTTCCTCCGCTCTCTGCCCCCCACCAGTTCTCTCCCCCAGCAATCCCCTTTCCTCCGCTCTCTGCCGCCCCTCATCAG
>NW_004949129.1:137393-145604 GCF_000317375.1 Microtus ochrogaster | reverse complement strand
TCTCCCCCAGCAGCCCCCTTTCCTCCGCTCTCTGCTGCCCCCCACCAGTTCTCTCTCCCCCAGCAGCCCCCTTTCCTCCGCTCTCTGCTGCCCCCTCAGCTGAGCCTCAGAGGGGCCCAGCAACCTTTGCCATGGCTCTGCTGCCCCCCACCACCAGCAGCCCCCTTTCCTCCGCTCTCTGCCCCCCACCAGTTCTCTCTCCCCCAGCAACCCCCTTTCCTCCGCTCTCTGCCGCCCCTCATCAGTTGCTTCTCCCCCAGCAGCCCCTTTCCTCCGCCCTCACCCGGACTCTGGCACATGCCTTTAGTTCCCACGCCACCTTGTCCAGTCTCTGCTGGGAGGAACAGTGATGTCCCCTCCTTCCAGACACAGCCCAGGGGCCTTTACAAAAGGGGCACGATGCCTTCTGGCCCTGGAGCTGAGCACCTAGGACCCTGCTTATTTGTGCCCAGCCCCTTTACACACTCACACACTCACACTGCATATGCAGTAGGCTAGCCCCGGAATCGGAGCAGTTTCCACATGCCCCAGGCGGGCGCCCCAGTGCCCCAGCCCCCTGCCTTCCTGCTGTCAGCTTGCCTTGTGCCCTCCCTGAACTCCCTCAGAGCCCTAGCTAATTAATCCCTGCCACCTGGACCTACAACCGTGGTTCTCAGGACACGCACCTGCTCACCTTTTGTTCCCAGTGGAGTGCGAGGCACGTGGCAGGTGCTTCAACACCAGTTGAGTGCATGAAAGAATGAGTGAGTGGTTGCAGGAAAACCCGTAACTGCCACCCAGGACACTGGCCCTCAGTTGCAAACTGTGTCAGCACCCACAAATGCCACCACTCCATTCCAGAGACCCTGTGGAGACCCACTTGGGCTAAGATAACCAACCCTACTGGAGAACCCAGTGCCAGGTCCAGAAAGTACAGCGACCCCTGCTGGCTGCGTGGCACAACTGCCTCCCAAGCTCCGGTGGGAGGTTCCCATGTCTTCAGCTCGCACCCCCCACCCTCCCGGGCCTCTACCTGCCTGGAGCAGTCGGGACCTCAGAAGAACATCTGTGAGATGCTGGCAGCTGCAGGGCCGCTTGTCACTTGAGGGATGCCGGACATCCGTCATCCAGAGTGACCCCTCCCCACACAGGTGGGCGGCTGTCCCCGGAGGCACAAGGAACTTGTCCAAGGCCACACAGCAAGAAGTTTTCACACATTTTGACTGAGAAGCTTCTGTAAAGCAAAGGACACTGTCACTAAGACAAAAAGGCAACCCACTGACTGGGAGAAGATCTTCACCAACCCCGCAACTGACAAAGGTCTGATCTCCAAAATATATAAAGAACTCAAGAAACTAGACCGTAAAAGGCTAACCAACCCAATTATAAAATGGGGCACTGAGCTGAACAGAGAATTCTCAACAGAAGAAGTTCAAATGGCCAAAAGACACCTAAGGTCATGCTCAATACGACCAATATTCGTTGATGTTTGTCTCAACTCCACGATGGACCCTTTCCTATTCCTTCCACGGACACACAACCCCACACTTGATGTCCCTACCCCAGCTCTAAAGTCCCCCAGCCTTAGAGATTGCGACATCCTTCTCTGGAGTCTTAGCTGTCCCTGAGCATTAGGCCTAGGCTACAGGTGCCCAGTCTCCAAACCTGGTCTGTGTTGCCATCGTGTGGCCACCATTGGAAGTGCATCTGTTTTATGACTACTTAGGCCCTGAAATTCAAAAATGTCTTGGGTTGAGGGAAATAATCACGTTTGGGGCTGCAAGGGATACAGAAAGGAAAACGCATAAGGGCGACCTCCAGACTCAGCTTGGAGTTAGGTTGTCTCCAGAATGAAAGACCATGGTAATTCAGGAGATACCAAATCCAGGTCACAAGGAAAATTCACTTAAGGATACACAGTGTGGCCAGGCAATGGGGGTGCATGCCTTCAATCCCTGCTCTCAGGAGGCAGAGGCAGGCTGATCTCTGTGAGTTAGATGTCAGCCTGATCTACAGAGCGAGTTCCAGGACAGTCAGGGCTACACAGAGAAGCCCTGTCTCGAGAAAAAGAAAAATATATATATTACTAAGTGTGAGCCCTTGAGTTTTGGCACAGGACGTGTGACCACAGAGACAGGAGGGGGTGGCAAGATAAGTCGCCATTGTTTCAGGGCCGCCCAGCTGATGCGGGGGCAGGAGGAGAAGCCTGATGGTAGTACCAGCCACTGACCAGGAACCTGCAAGCAGCAGGGAGACAGGGACTTGGAATTTGCACTCCTAGCAGAAGGTGTTCTTCTTAAAAAATAATAAAGGCAGGGGTGTTCTTCTTGAACACGGGGCACAGGACACACACACACACACGGCGGAACAAACACAGACACGACACGGCGGCTCCCACGTGGGTCCACTTTAATGGGGGAGGGAAACACAGAAGGGCAGAGGAGCATGCGGGACACACGAGGAAAGGCAAAACGAGGGGGGGAGCCTCGTGTGGCCCTGCCTTTTAACGGGGAGCGCAAGGGTATCTGGGAATATCCCATACCTGCGTGCAGGTGCGCGCACAGGTAACCATAGTCCAGGAGGAGTCTGGGAGTTGTAGTTTTTCAAAAGAACAACATACCACCCTTTTTATTTTGTTAAAAAAAATGGGGGGGGGCCTCAGAGGGTAGGGAATAGGGGCGTAGCCCGGTCTTTCATGACTGCTTCCTGCTGGCTTTTGGGCGTTGAGAGGTCCCTGGTGTATCCGATGATCTTGGCGGTGTCCTGGTGGTTCTTCTGACCGCTGGCATTTCGAGATGGTCGTTTTTTGTTGGTTCTGTCCAATCCGCTGGCGTCCTGAGGTAGTTGATTGAAGAAGTCACATCTGTCTGGCTTTTTTGAGCAGCTGGGTCATCGTTAAGATGTTGATGACTGAGGATGATACGGTATGTGGAAATTCAAGGGGATTCCAAGCGCTTTAGACAGATTTTGAGAAATCTGAGAAGTAAACTCTGGACCATTATCTTACCTGAGAAGAGGTCTTTGGGGCAACCAGAAATAAGAAAGGCAGGGGCAAGTGGGGTTGGGAACGGGAGGGATCCAGTTGGGACAGAAAATACTGGAAGAAATGATTGGAAATGAGGGGCATTTGGGGTCAAGGTGGAAACCCAGTGCAGTGGAAACTGTGGAATAATTGTTGACACTCTGAGAAGATGCATTGCTGTGGTTGGGGTAATGAAGAGCTGAGCAGCCAATAGCTGGGCAGGAGAGAATGGGTGGGACTTCTGGGCAGAGAGGACTCTGGGAGAAGAAGGCGCATTCACCAGAGAGACACAGGGGAGGCAGGATACCCAGTGTGGAGATGAGGTAACCAGCCACATGGCAGAACAAAGACTAAAAAATGTGGGTTAATGAAGTTATAAGACCTAGCTGGAAACAAGTTGACAGATGTCTTTTATCTGATCAAATACACAACAGAAAATCATCATTAGCTGAGTTATGCACACCACACATTCCATACTTGTGTTAGTGCAGATATATATATATACTACCTTTAAAAGCTTGTGTGTTTTCTGAACAAAAGGACCAGTCACCAATAAAGATAAGTACCCCAGATGATCCAACCTCTCAGAATGCCTTTTTGGAGGTTTCCTCAAAATTCTGCATTCAGAAGAACTTCAAAGCTGCTAGCTGAGCTGATCAAACCTCACAGACTATCCAACCAAGACTTCATATAAGCTCCACATTTTCCAACACACAAAAACTAAACAAAACATAATACAGCTGTCTCACCCGGGACTTGATCATTATCCCAGTTTTTTCAAGGTCCCCTTAAGGTGCCATTGCTCCCAGACAACAGGAAATAGTAGAGAGAGCCTGATGCTCACATTCCCAAAAGGTGGAGAGAGTGGTTTTTGGTCATTCGGTGTGTTATGGATGCTTATCATCCATTTAGGGAGGTTAGTTACAAGTTGTTATTGGTCATGGTCAGGGAGGAAACTAAGTAACGGAGATTAGATTCAGGGATCTTTTTCTGGCAGTGGTGACACACACCTTTAATCCCAGCACTCGAGAGGCAGAGGCAGGCGGATCTCTGTGAGTTCGAGCCCAGCCTGGTCTACAAGAGCTAGTTCCAGGACAGGCTCCAAAGTTACAGAGAAACCCTGTCTCGAAAAAACTAAAAAAAAAAGGGGGGGTGGGTAGGACAATATAGAAATGATAGGATAAAAAGGTAGCTTTTGAATCTACTTTTAAATTATTAATCTCAAATATTTTACATTGGTATGGGTTTTCACGTGTTGATACAAATTTAAGATTATTTTTATTGCCAGGCGGTGGTAGCACACACCTTTAATCCCAGAACTCTGGAGGCAGAGGCAGGTGGATCTCCGGGAGTTCGAGGCCAGCCTGGTCTACAAGAGCTAGTTCCAGGGCAGCTAGGACTGTTACACAGAGAAACCTGTCTCTTAAAAAAAAAAAGATTATTTTTGTTATAACATTCTGTATATATGTTTCTATTCTCATTTAAGGTATTGTATCTATGCAGTTCATTTAAAAATGCAATGTATAGTTTTAATCCTTAAAAGCTATTATTGTAAACTGTTTAGGATAATTAAGAAATGTAGGTGAGTAGTTAGTCATTTACAACAATCAAACTTGTAGTTATGTAGTTGTGTATTCAAGGTCAAACAGAGATATAATTTAGATAGACAGGTGTTCTTCAAACACTTCAGAGAGCTACAGATTATGGCATTTATAATATTTTAACAATATAAGGCTTTTCATAACAGTGAGACACATCTGCTCCTGGCAGTACCAATTATCTTCAAAAAAAAGGGTGATGGGCATCAAAGAACCTACATACGGAGTTTGCTTTCTTTGTGGCAAAGATGGCCACTGGGAAAGCTTGTCCTTGCCTCAGCTGCTGACAGAATACTGCCCAAATTGAGCAAACAGAACGCCAAAGAACGTGACTGCCAAATTTTACCAAGACAAGCTAGGAAAGTCCTTCAAAATCCCTGCTTCACAGAAAATATTCTGTCAGGTATTCTAGGCCTGTAGAGTGAAGATGGTTGTACCAACACTGAAGAGGAACTTTGGGTGAATGTGCAGAAAACCAGCTGTTTCTGTCATTTTTATAGTTTTGGGAATTGCTGGCTCTGCAATTCCTGTTTACTCAGGTAATACTGTATACTTCTCAAGTCTCTGGTGGGGTTGAGGAATAAATAGTTATGGTTTTATAGTTTTCTTTGTTACAAAATTTTAAAATTTATACATAAGAGATGTAAGATTTATAAGGTTGAGAAACATAAAAGCTTAAGTTGTTTTTCTAAGAAGATGTTTTAAGGTCTAAAAAGATATTTTTAGGATGGTAATACAGGTTTTGATAGAAATGGTTTAGGTATAGAACTTTGGACTCATCATGTTAGGATAGATAATGGAATATTTTCTCTGAATATACCTAATATACCTAATACAAATTAGGATTAGACATTGTAAATATAATTCTTACTTGATAATTGTTCTTGTTGCATATAATTTTACTATGGTAGAGCTAAAATCTTTCCTTTTTATTTCGGCAAAAAGGGGGAAATGTTGCAGAATATTTGTTTACACTGTGTGAGGATGTGTTGCTGTGATTGGTTTAACAAAGAGCTGAATGGCCAAGGGCTAGGCAGGAAAGAATAGGCGGGACTTCTGAACAAAGAGGACTCTGGGAAGAAGAAAGGTGGATTCACCAGTGAGACCCAGGGGAAGCAGGGTGTGCGGTATGGAAATGAGATAGCGAGTCCCATGGGAACATAGATTTAAAAATATGGGTTAATTTATGAGTTAATTGGTTAGGAAGAGAGAGCCACTAGTTCCCAGCTGCCCAGAACTGAAATAATAACACAGAAACTGTATTAATTAAATCACTGCTTGGCCCATTAGCTATAGCTTCTTATTGGCTAACTCTTACATATTAATTTAACTCATTTCTATTAATCTGTGTATCACCATGTGGCAGTGGCTCACTGGCAAAGTTTCAGCATGTCTGACTCTGGCGGCAGCTCCATGGCTTCTCTCTGACTCCGCCCTTCTTCCTCCCAGCATTCAGTTTAGTTTGCCCCGCCTAGCTAAGTTCTACCCTGCTATAGGCTCAAAGCAGTTCTTTATTCATTAACCAATAAAAGTAACACATAGACAGAAGGATCCCCACACCAAATTGGAAGCAAACCTAAGACAAAAGCCAAGCTTTCATACTTAATAGTAAGTCTCCATGTCAGAATTTAGGGGCTGGTGATCCAAAGATAGCCCAACAAGAAAGCTGGTTATAGACACTCCAGGGAGTCTGTGAGAGTAACCCTACCAAAGACTTCTAGTACCAGGGGACACACAGCCTGAACAAGTCATCTTCTGTAACAGACAAGACCTCAGGTGGAACAAATGGGACCTACCTAGGTCAGACCCCTACAGCTCCCTGATATCTGTGAGCTCCCATGAGTCTCCATCAATTGATTCCGTAGGCTATGCTCTCCTGGTGTCCCTGTCCCCTCTGGTTCCTCCTGTTTTTCCTCTCCGTCCTCCCCAGGACTCCCCAGTCTCTGCCTAGTGTTTGGCTGTGGGGCTGTGCAGCTGCTTCCATCAGTTGCTGGATGAAGTCTCTCTGACCTCTTTAAGGATGATTCTTCTAGACTCCCATTCCAGAATGCTCTGTAGGCAGGACTAACTGTAGGTGGAAGGTTTTGTGGCTGGGTTGATGTCCCAATTATCTTTCCTATTCATCCAGAAACAGGATTGTTGATCATATGATAGCTGGTTCTAGTTTTTTGTTTGTCTGTTTGTTTGCTCACTTGTTTTTAAGAAACACCCTCCTGTCTTCCAGCCCTGTGGGATTTTACCACCATTTTTCACAGGTGAGAGAACTTAACTAGGTAGCCAGTTTCAAGGCAAAACCTGGGGCCACAGACACTCACTGGGAAGCTAGGGTTCTGACATCGCCTCTGGAGAGAGACTTGGGAACGCAACACAGGCAGAACTGAGATGAAGCACAAAGTTAGTAGTTGCTGCCACGGCAGCAGGGAAGTGAGGCTGGAGGTGGGGGGTGGGGAGGGAGGAGACCTTTGGAATGCTGGGAGGAGTGCCACCAGAGCAGGCGATTTCAAGGTTAACCCTGTGTCAGGTGACTCCATGTACCAATCGCAGCTTTCCAGCGGGCTGTGTGGCTAATGTGGCCCCCGCCTCTGGAATCTACCACTAGTTACTGCTGTTCAGGCTGGCCTAGGTCTTTCTTGTGTATTTCCATGTAAGCCCAGCCTATAAACCGTTGAGTAGTCTCCCCAGCCTCTGGCCTGGTTCTTTCTATACAACGGAGAACGACAGTGCCATCTTGTTTTATGTCAACTGGACATAAGCTAACATCATATGAGAGGAGGGAACCTCAATTAAGAAAATTCCTCCGTAAGATCTGGCTGTACAGATTCAATGCAATGCCCATCAAAATCCCAGCAAAAGTCTTCACAGACCTCGAAAGAACAGTACTCATATGGAAAAGCAAAAAAGCCAGGATAGCCAAAACAATCCTGTACAATAAAAGAAGTTCTGGAGGCATCACAATCCCTGACTTAAACTCTACTACAGAGCTACATCACTGAAAACAGCCTGGTATTGGCATAAAAACAGACAAGAGGACCAATGGAACCAAATCGAAGACCCGGATATTAATACACACACCTTCGAACAATTGATTTTTGGCAAAGAAGCAAAAAATATCAAATGGAAAAAAGAAAGCATATTTAACAAGTGGTGCTGGCATAACTGGATATCAACATGTAGAAAAATGAAAATAGACCCATATCTATCACCACGCACAAAACTCAAGTCCAAGTAGGTCAAAGACCTCATCATAAAGCCAGCCACACTGAACCTTACAGAAAAGAAAGTGGGAAGTACACTTGAACACATTGGCACAGGAAACCACTTCCTAAATATAACCCCAGTAGCACAGACACTGAGAGAAACAATTAATAAATGGGACCTCCTGAAACTGAAAGGCTTCTGTAAAGCAAAGGACACGGTCAATAAGACAAAATGACAGCCTACAGAATGGGAAAAGATCTTCACTAACCCCTACATCAGACAGAGGTCTGGTCTCCAAAATATACAAAGAACTCAAGAAACTAGTCATCAAAAGAACAAATGATCTAATAAAAAAAATGGAGTACAGATCTAAACAGAGAACTCTTAACAGAGGAATCTAAAATGGCTGAAAGA
>NW_004949129.1:134568-136078 GCF_000317375.1 Microtus ochrogaster | reverse complement strand
ATCTCTGTGAGTCCAAACTGGTTTACAGAGTGAGTTCCAGGATAGTCAGAGCTGTTACACAGAGAAACCCTGTCTCAGATAGATAGATGATTAGATAGATAGATAGATAGATAGATAGATAGATAGATAGATAGATAGATAGATAGATAGATATCAAGAGCTGGGACTAGAGAAATGGTTTAGATGTTAAGAGCATTGGCTGTTCTTCCAGAAGACCTGGGTTCAATTCTCAGCACCCACATGGCACTTCACAATTGCCTGTAACTCCAGTTCCAGGGCATCTGACACCCTCACACAGACAGACAGATAAGCAAAACAACAATGAACATAAAATAAAAATAAGTAAGGGCTGAAGAGATACTGGCTGCTCTTCCAGAAGAACCCAGGTTCAATTCCCAGCACCCACATGGAGGCTCACAACTGTCTGTAACTCCAGTGCCAGGGGATCTGGCATCCTCACAGAGATGGATATAATTGCAGAAAAAACACCAATGTGCTTAAAAATAAATAAATCTTTGCCAGGCAGTGGTGGCGCACACCTTTAATCCCTGCACTCAGGAGGCAAAGCAGGAAAATCTCTGTGAGTTTGAGGCCAGCCTGGTTTATATAATGAGTTCCAGGGCAGCCACAATAACATAAAGACATACTGTCTCAAAAAATAAGTATAGGTAAATACATAAATATATATGCCACATCTTTCTGTTAGTCACGATTTTTGTCACTGTTGAAAATATCTGAGAGAGAGAGGGCTGGAGAGATGGCTCAGAGATTAAGAGCACTGGCTGCTCTTCCAGAGGTCCTGAGTTCAATTCGCAGCAACCACATGGTGGCTGACAACCATCTGTAATGAGATCTGGCGCCCTCTTCTGGTGTGCGGGCATACATGGAGGCAGGATGTTATATACATAACAAACAAATAAGTAAATCTTTTTAAAAATCTGAGAGAACCAATTAGATTTCTTTTTCAGTTTAAGGTGTTTTAGGGGTGGTATTTTATTTTTTTAGTTCTGTGTCTATATGCAGGTATGTGCGCATGAGTGCAGGCACACAAGGGCGCCAGAGACCTGGAATCATGCTGGAACTGGAGTCACAGGTGGCTACGTGTCACCTGGCATTGGTGCCAGGAATGAAACTCAGGTCCTTCAAAGAGCCGTTTGTGTTCATAACCATTGAGCCACCCTGAGCTCTCCAGGCCCTCGGGTTTTGTTTTTTTGTTTTTGCTTTGAGACAGGGTCTCAGCTGGACGGTGGTGGCACACACCTTTAATCCCAGCACTTGGGAGGCAGAGGCAGGCGGATCTCTGTGAGTTCTAGGCCAACCTGGTCTATAAAGAGCTAGTTCCAGGACAGGCTCCAAAGCCACAGAGAAACCCTGTCTCGAAAGACAAAAACAAGCCAGGCGGTGGTGGCGCACGCCTTTAATCCCAGCACACGGGAGGCAGAGGCAGGCGGATCTCTGTGAGTTCGAGACCAGCCTGGTCTACAGAGCTAGTTCCAGGACAGGCTCCAAA
>NW_004949129.1:132638-133863 GCF_000317375.1 Microtus ochrogaster | reverse complement strand
CAGAAGCAGGAGGATCTCTGTGAGTTCGAGACCAGCCTGGTCTACAAGAGCTAGTTCCAGGACAGGCTCCAAAGCCACAGAGAAACCCTGTCTCAAAAAAAAAGAAAAAAGAAAAAAAAAGCCCTGTTAGCCTCGGAGCATCCAGGAATGGGGGTGGGAGAACAGGACAGACAGACAAGAGACAGGGAGGGAGGGAGAATATAACAGGCTCCATTACCTACTCCTCTACCCAGGTCCAACCTTGTAACTTTCCCACTACCTCCCAATAATGCTGGCCAATTCTGTCGTGACTATGAAGTCAGAGCCCTCAGGACCCCTATCATTTCCCAAAAGCCCACACACTGCGAACAAGTCCACAATATGTGAGGGGCTACTGCCCTAGTCAAACCATAATGACATTGTTTCGTTTAGTTTTTTATTTTTTAGTTTTTTTTATTTTATTTATTTATTTATTTATTTTTTTGGTTTTCATTTAGTTTAGTAAAAGAATCTGAGACTTCAGAGGGGTTTGGGTTTTGGTTTTGGTTTTTGTTTTGTTTTGTTTTTGTTTTTGTTTTCTAGGACAGGCATGGCTGTTACACAGGGAAACCCTGTCTCAAAAGAAAAAAAAGGGTATGTTTTGTTTTGTTCTGTTTTGGAGATGGTGGTCTCACTATGTTGTCCTAGCTAGCCTGGAACTTGATATATAGACCAGGCTGGCCTTGAACTCACAGAGATCTGCGCGCCTCTGCCTCTCTGCCTCTGAGTGCTGGGACTAAAGGTATGTGCTACCATGCTCAGTCATGTTATTTCATGTTTTAATTATGTTTACATGTGTTTGGGGGTGTATTATGTACATTGTGTGGGAGGGTGTGAACATGTGTGTGGGTGCCCTCAGAGGCCAGAGGGGAAGTAGAAGCCCCTGGAACTCGAATTATATGCAGTTGTGCATAGCCGGGCATGGGTGCCGGGGGCAGAACTCAGGACCTCTGAAGAGCAGCCCATGCTCTAACTGCTACGATATCCCTCCAACCTGAAATATTTTTAAGAATTTATTTATTATTTTATTATTGGGGGGGGTTTCACCTGGGTGTGAACCTGTATGTGAACCACATGTATCCCTGGTGCCCAAAACAATCAGAAAAGGGCCGGGCGATGGTGGCGCATGCCTTTAATCCCAGCACTCGGGAGGCAGAGGCAGGCGGATCTCTGTGAGTTCGAGACCAGCCTGGTCTACAAGAGCTAG
>NW_004949129.1:130920-132538 GCF_000317375.1 Microtus ochrogaster | reverse complement strand
AAAAAAAAAAAAATCAGAAAAGGGGGGCATGCAAAAAAAACTCTGGAGCTGCAGAGTTTTGTGAGCATCCATGTGGGTGCTGGGGACAGAACCTGGATCTTCTGCAAGAGCAGCCAATGCTCTTAACTGCTGAGCCATTTCCACAGCCCTTTCCCTCACTGGAAAAAAAAATCGATACAAGGTCTCACTATTTAACCCTAGCTGATCTATATTGTGGGGTGTTCACCAGAGAAGACTGATTGGACATGCCTTTAAGCCGAGAGAAAGGCTTTATTGGTCCGTTAATGACTACACTGAGTGTTCAGGATCCCAGTGCAGCCCTGGCTATCCCAAACTTCTATGTAGACCAGGCTGGCCTCAAACTCACAGAGATCCCAGAGATCCGCCTACCTCTGCCTCTCGAGGGCTGGGATTAAAGACATTTGCCACCACTGCCCGGCCCAAAAATATTTTTTAAGGTGAATATAACACTAAACAAAACTAGCTGTCATACCAAGTTGTTTTGGTTGATGGTGTCTGCTGCTGCGTTTTGTTTTCTACTATTTATTAGTAGTAGTGTAACTAGATGGTGTGTGTGTAGTGTGCATGGGCTTGTGTGTCACGGCATGCCAGTGGTGATCAGAGGAGACCTTTGTGCAGCTGCTTTGTGATGTCCAAAGAAACTCCATTTTGGTTGGGCAGTACTGGTGCACGCCTTTAATCCCGGCACTCAAGAGGCAGAGGTAGGTTAATCTCTGTGAGTTCGAGGCCAGCCTGGTCTACAGAGCTAGTTCCAGGACAGGCTCCAAAGCCACAGAGAAACCCTGTCTCGAAAAACCAAAAAGAAAGAAAGAGAGAGAAAGGGATAGAGACTCCATTTTATGCTAAGCATCCATGTTGGTACCTAATCACCGTTTGATTCTGACTCAAATTTCTGAAAGATCATTGATTCCTCCCCACCTGAAAATGCACAGCCATGACCATCTATCTGTTATGATATGACTGACTGCTTGTTTGGCTTTGGGAACCTTCTTATGCAGACATTCAAGGACTACGCTGATCTGCTGATATTGTCTTGACTGTCTAATCTCGGCAGAGCCCAACAGCTCCCAGCTTGTCTGTGCAGACTCAACGTCTCCTTGTGGTTTTTAAAATCTTTCCCTCCACTTTACACAGCAGCCTCAAGTCTGGCTCAGTTTCAATACATTTAACTAATTGTGATCCAGGCTGAGTCTGTGGTCTTTTCCCGGGAGTCTCACACCAGCTTCTCTTCTATTGTGGGTCCCAGGAAGGGAACTCAGGGTGGCTAGCTTGCACAACAGGCACCTTCACCTGCTGAGCCATGTCTCCAGCCTGCCTGGCTGTTGTATTTTGAGCTTCCTTGCCTTGAATGAACTTGAGTTCTAGATCCTTCCTTCAACCTCAGCTTTCCTAACAGCTGCTATTGCTCCACCAGCTGACACCACTAATCTTTTTTTTTAAAGATTTATTTATGTATTTATTATGTATACAACATTCTGCCTCAATGTATGCCCGCACACCAGAGGAGGGCGCCAGACCTCAGTACAGATGGTTGTGAGCCACCATGTGGTTGCTGGGAATTGAACTCAGGACCTCTGGAAGAGCAGCCAGTGCTCTT
>NW_004949129.1:130049-130580 GCF_000317375.1 Microtus ochrogaster | reverse complement strand
TAAAGGCGTGTGCCGTCACTGCCCGGCCATAACTAACTTTTCTTGTGGGCAAATTTTGTAACACAAATCACATAAGGGCTGGGGTTGGGGCTGCAACTCTGTAGGGCGCTTAGTTGTAGTTCAGTTGGTAGATGGTAGGGCACTGGCATGGGTGAAATCCTGGACTCAAGCCCCACCACGGCAAAAACCTGGCTGGGTAGTACATATCTGTAATGCCAGTGCTTGGAAGAGATAGAGGCAGGAGTACCAAAACTTTAAGGTCATCCTTGGCTGCATAGCAAGTTAAGGAACAGCCTGCAGCCTGGACTACAAGAGACTTTACCGCAAAAAAAAATAAATAAATAAATAAATAAAAAATAAAAATAAAAAAAAATAAATTTAAAAAAAAAGGAAGAAAATCAAGTGAAGGGCTGAGGTGTCTCTCAATGGTAGCGCCTACTTGCCCAACAAGGACTCTGTTATAATTTAAAAAGCAGCATGAAAGAGAAAGACGCCATGCAACAGAGCTCATGTGGAGGGTTTTTTTTTTTG
>NW_004949129.1:122357-129949 GCF_000317375.1 Microtus ochrogaster | reverse complement strand
TGTAGACCAGGCTGGTCTCGAACTCACAGAGATCCGCCTGCCTCTGCCTCCCGAGTGCTGGGATTAAAGGCGTGCGCCACCACCGCCCGGCGAGGGTTTTTTTTTTTTAATTGGAGGAAAGGGAAGGGGAAAAGGGAGGATGGGAGGGGGAGATCAGTCTCTGGGAACTGGAGCAGCAGAAGAGAAGAGAGGGCGAGGCAGAGAGAGAGAGAGAGAGAGAGAGAGAGAGAGAGAGAGAGAGAGAGAGAGAGAGAAGGAGGGAGGAGAAGAGAGAAGACAGGTGGGGAGAGAGGGACAGGGAAAGAAAGAAAGGGGGAAGGGAGAGGCTGACAGAGGAGAGAGGCGGAGGTGAGAACAGAGAGAGAGAGATGGAGAGAGAGAGGTGGATAGAGAGAGAGGCAGAGAGATGGGCGGGAGCGGAGCATCTTTTACAGGGAAGGTAGCGAATATGCACAGGGTTGCTCTTAGTGACTACAGCTGAGGACGGATCCTGTCAGGACCCAAGGGCAGGCCAGTCCGGATGCCTGACCGCTAACAGCCTCCTCATCCTCTAATGAAAGACAAAAATCAAGGTAACAAAGGAAGTTGCCAAATTCATCAGTTTATTGCAGGCACATGAGGCTAAGTAAATATAAAAGAGAATAATGTATAAAAACCTAGGGCTGGAGACATGGTTCAATGGTTCAATGGTTAAGAGCAATTTTTGCTCTTGCAGAGGATCAAGGTTCTGTTCCCAGAACCCACATGGTAGTCCACAACCGTTGATTAAGGTTCTGTTCCCAGAACCCTCATGGTGGTCCACAGCTGTTTGTGACTCCAGTTGCAGGGGATCTGATCTGCTCTTCTGATCTCCATGGGCACAGGCATTCACATGACTATACATACATTTGCTCTGGCGTACACATGTACACAGAAAACTACACTCAAAATAAAAGAATGTTTTGGGGTTTTGTTTTGTTTTGTTTTTGCTTGTTTGTTTCATTGATTTGAGACAGGGTTTCTTTGGCTGTTCTGGAACTCGCTCTGTAGACCAGGCTGGCCGTCAACTCAGGGATGCACCTGCCTCTGCCTCCCAAGTGCTGGGATTAAAGGGTGTGTGCCACCACTGACCTGCTTTTTCTAATTTTGATTGGTGTGTTTGTTTATTTGCAGTTTTTTTGTTTGTTTGTTTGTTTGGTTGGTTTGGTTTCTTTCTCAGGACAGGGTTTCTCTGTGTCACAATCTGGGCTGTCCTAGAACTTAATCTGTAGACAAAGCTGTATACAGTGTTCTGTCTGCATATATCCCTGCCCGCCAGAAGAGGGCATCAGATCTCATAACAGATGGTTGTGAGCCATCATGTGGTGGCTGGGAATTGAACTCAGAACCTCTAGAAGAACAGCCAGTGCTTTTAACCTCTGAACCATCTCTCCAGCCCAAATTGTGCATTAAAAAAAAAAAAAGAGGAAGAACAGAACTGAGCCCCCATGTGTGTGGGCAGCAGCGAGTTCCTGAAAAGGGCAGAAAAAATGACTACAAGGGAGAATTTAGCTGAGCTGCAGGGGGAGGAAGAGAGGAAATCATAATGAGCGAGCATACAAGTGCTCTCTGGCTCTGGAATACACGCTGTGTTTCACCACCTGGCTCCAGAGGGAGACCCTGATAGCATCCCCTGAGATTTCCTCTGTCCCTCACCAGCATCAGCTGAAAGAGTCCCAGCGGTTTGCACGTCTTGCTGACTGGGTCAGGGCAGCGGCAGACCTGGGTCCCCCTCCTTCTCCAAATGGCAAGAATAGCAGCATTCATTCGCTGGGACCTCTGAGTGGGTGGGGCATGGAAGAAACTATGTCAGTCATTTATGTTCGTGGGCAGGAGGTCCCAAAAATAAGAGCTGCAAGACACATCTCAGTGATAGGTTTTCTCTAAGTCAGTGAAATCTTTGCTAATCGCACCCCAGCAGGCTGCTCAGAAACCCAATTCTGGGAATAATGGAGCCCCGGCCTCCTCAGGATTCTCTCAGTCACAAGTGTTTTCTGCAGTAGCTGCAGAACACAGGGAGGTTCCTTGGACCACAGCATCCTTCTTCTCTGGTTACCATGGAAACACCTACACCCCCCCCCAAAGAATGCCACCCCTTCGTGGCAGGAGACTGCTGCTCTGGCACCGCATTTGGAGCCCTGGAGAATTTCATCAAGGGTACAGGTGCCAGAGTGTCCTCTGAATAGGATCGCGGTGAAGAGGAGCCCACCTGGGCTCCATCCCCACGTGTGTGGGACACTCCTGTCCATGCTGTTCTCAGGGACTCTCTCCTCTGAGAAATGGGCAGAATCTATTCGGTGATTTCAAACCTTTACATATGTGCCCTTATAGTGGTAATCTGCTCTGTAAATCCCTTCAAGGAGCCTGGTCTTGTGGAGCCGAGGAGAAAACGAAGGCAGGATGTACCCGGCAGGCAGGAGGTACCCCCAAGCTGATGCCGATTCCTTTCTGCAAAGCCGAGCTCCTGCCCTGCCTGCAGCTGCCCAGCAGTTTGAAGAAGCCAGAAACAAAGCCACTTCCGGAGAAGTCAGTCCAGATCCAGGATAAGGACACCGTCCCTAGAGCAGGGACAAGCTCTGAGCCTGGAAGGTGGACTCCAGAAGACATTTCATGGAAATGATGCTGACCTGACCGCATAGTGCTTTGGACTTCAGACATGACTACATACCACCTGGTCCTTCTACAGGGACTAGAAGCAGAGCCAGATGAGAGAACTGATGGAAAATTCTTGGGAGGCTGTGGCAGAAAGACCACGAGTTTGAAACAAGCCTGGGAAGCATAACCAAGACACTTAAAAAAAAATTTAGGGGGCTGGAGAGATGGCTCAGTGGTTAAAAGCATTGCCTGCTCTTCCAAAGGTCCTGAGTTCAATTCCCAGCAACCACATGGTGGTTCACAACCATCTGTAAAGAGGTCTGGCACCCTCTTCTGGCCTTCAGGCATACAGACAGAATATTGTATACATAATAAATAAATAAATAAATAAATAAATAAATAAATAAATAAATAAATAAATATTTAAAAAACAATTTAAAAGACAGGCATAGCAGTTCATGCCTATAATTTTCTAGGCTGGCCTCCAACTCACAGAGATTCACCTACCTCTGCCTCCCGAGTGCTGGGATTAAAGGCATTGTACCACCACTGCCCGGCCATGCCTATAATTTTAACACTCAGGAAGTGGAGGAAAAAGGATCTTGAGTCAGCCTGAATTGTGTGGGACCCTGTATCAAAAAAAAAAAACAAAAAACAAACTAAGCCTGGGTATAGTAGCACACACCTTTAATCCCAGCACATGGGAGGCAGACACTAGATGGCCTCTGTGTGTTCTAGGATAGCCTGGTCTACAAAGACAGTTCCACAAGACCTTGTCTCAAAAATAAAAATGGCTGGGCAGTGGTGGCCTCTGTGGAGCCAAGAGAAGAGCTGGCGCTTTTCACCAAGAGCAGGAGATAGAGGCAGGTGGATCTCTGTGAATGTGAGACCAGGTCTGCAGAACTACACAAAGAAACCCTGCCTCAAAAAAACAAATAAATAGAGGCTGGAGAGATGGCTCAGTGGTTAAGAGCATTGTCTACTCTTCCAAAGGTCCTGAGTTCAATTCCCGGCAACCACATGGTGGCTCACAACCATCTGTAAAGAGGTTGGTGCCCTCTTCCGGCCTGCAGGCATACACACAGACAGAATATTGTATACATAATAAATAAATATTTAAAAAGGAAAAAAGAAAAAACAAACAAATAAAGCCAGTGCACACCTTTAATTCTAGCACTTGGGAGGCAGAGGCAGGTGAACCTCTGAGTTCGAGGCCAGCCTAGTCTACAGAGAGAGTTTTAGGACAATCAAGACTGTTACACAGAGAAACCCTGTCTCAAAAGAAACCAAAAAAGGTGAAAGTAAAATAAAAATAGCAACATTGCTTCTCAAGCCAAGCATGGCTTCACACACCTGTAACCTCCTCAGCTACTCAGGGCACTCAGAGTCAGCCTAGGAGGCTTAGGAATTTGTCTCAAAACAAGATAAGTGTGCTGGCCTGGCGGTGGTGGCGCACGCCTTTAATCCCATCACTCGGGAGGCAGAGGCAGGCGGATCTCTGTGAGTTCTCAGCCAGCCTGGTCTACAAGAGCTAGTTCCAGGACAGACTCCAAAGCCACAGAGAAACCCTGTCTTAAAAAAAAAAAAAAAAAAAAGATAAGTATGCTGGTGAACTCCTTTAACCCCAGCGCTCTCAATCAGATCTTTGAAGCACAGCCTGGTAAAGGCAGCTTTCTTCTCAGTTTAGCCATAGGAGGAAGAATAGAAGTTTATGGTCTTAGGACCATTGTCAGGAAAACAAAGGCAAAGTCTGTGTTTCCTTGGCTTCAGCCAGTAGCTCTTGGTCCAGTGGGTGGCAAGTTGATCATGACCTCTGTACTAGCTATGTGGGCCTTGACTTGGGCTAAAAGGGCCTCTGCTATTTGAGAAGCATTTCTGCCCTTAGCTGGAAGGGGTTCATCAGTAAGGCGTGTTCCTGGGATCCAGGACAACAGAAGGAGACACTGAGGCAGGTTAGGCCTTGAGGGGTTGGGCGATGGCTGGCAGCTTCTCGAGGCTGCTCTGGGGATCTGGACATTGTGGTAGGTGACCTTTGACTCTGAGCAGCAGAGTCAAAGGTCACCTACCACAATGACTTAGGCAGATGCAACATGAAGCCAGGGGTGCCAGGCTTTTATCTTGCTTTTAATTACCCATGAGACCTCTGTGGGGCCAAGTGAAGAGCTGCTGCCTTTCCCCAAGAGCCGTCTCTAACTCCCTGTCACCTGCCCTCTCACCTAGATCCCACCTGTGTCAAAGTGTGTGTGTGTGTGTGTGTGTGGCAATCACGGTTTACAGGCAAGGAGGCCAGACAGAGCTGGCACCAGACACTAGCACGCCAGACACGCACACGGGCTCCAGCTGGCCAAGGGCCTGCAGGAAGAGCTTAGAGAGAGAGCCACTTGCCCTGCTCTGCAGCAGGCCAGGCCCAAGAGTTCCCTCTGCAATCCAGACTCGCTCCTGTGCTCTCACACTCTGAGCAGCAGAGCTTCAGCCTGTAGCCAGGGGTTGGCCATTCATTCCCAGCAATCCATAATGGAAGCCTACATGGCCATTCACTGCCTTCAATACAGAGCAGAACAGACAAAACTGTGCTGTTTCTTAAACTTGCCTCCTTAGCAGAGGATACCAGGGAAGAGGCAGGACCAGATATCTGACCTGTATATGTTACAATATTCCTCACTTACAGGGCATTAATTTGTGCCCTGCTGCCCCTGTTTTGAACCTTTTAACTGCTTTGAACCAAAGCCTTTGTGTTTTTGTTTAATGGGGTGGCTAGCAAATTATGTAGCTAGTCCAAAACACAGGTAATCACAGTGCAGCATGATAAATACCATTATGCCAGGCATGATGACACATGCTTATAATCCCAGCACTTCCCAAGTAGACACAGGAGAGTCAGGAGTTCAAGGCCGGCCTTTACATAGCGAGTTCAAGACCAGCCTAGTTTACGTGAGACCTTGTCTCATAACACCAAAATAAATAATTCTCAAATTGAGGACATGCAGACAATCTTCTCAGCGCCAGGGCATCCCAGGTGAGTCTGGAAGGATGCCTGGAAGATGTCAAATGCAAAAGAGGGAGGACCGACCACATTCCAAGCAAGGGAGGAACAGATGCAAACACAGCTCTCATCTTAGAGCTTTCTCAAGGGAGAAAGCTCCCCTAGAACTGCTGCAGTAGAGAATGTGGGGGCCGGTGATGAGCACAGGGTCAAATGTGGACCACTGACAGCCAGGAGAATTCTAAAGACAAGGAAGTGTGGTTCAGGGGTACACAGGCTGAGGGAGGGGAACCCACACATACACGCAAAGAGGGTTTAGAGAAGGCATGAGCATGAGGAGTCTGTAGGAGAAGGGTAGACTTTATTCAAAACTGTGGTACCAAGACAATTGCTATGTACAAGGCGGAGGGGATTAGATCTTGGTCTCGCACAGCACAGAGAATGTAACTCTGGGTAGGTTTCTCCAGTAGAGCCACACCCTGAGTTGTAAAGGTTCCCAGGCTTGCTGGCTGGGACCTTGGGTTTTCAAAATTGGATGGACGGTATTGAGATGCACATGAGTTATATAGCACTCCCTTTCCTGATGCCAAGGGAGCTAAATTATTTCCTCTAAATTTGGTTTAGTGCCCTTGCTCCATGGTACATCCTATATTCGAGCATTTGGGAAATGGAGGCAAAGAATCAGGAGTTAAGCCGGGCAGTGGTGGTGGCGCACGCCTTTAATCCCAGCACTGGAGAGGCAGAGGCAGGCGGATCTCTGTGAGTTTGAGGTCAGCCTGGTCTACAAGAGCTAGTTCCAGGATAGGCACCAAAGCTACAGAGAAACCTTGTCATGAAAAAAAAAAAACAACAAACAAACTAACAAATAAAAAAAAAAGAATCAGGAGTTAAGAGCTAATCAAGACTGTATGATAGCCTGCCTCAAAAAAGAACAGGAATAAGGGGGTGTGTGCCAATCATTTAGTAAGTAGAAATCAAAAACAAACTTTAGGGTTTCTGGAGAGGTGGCACAGAAGGTAGGAGCACTTGCTGTTCTTGCAGAGGACCCAGATTCCATTCCTAGCATCCACGTGGTGGCTCACAACTGTCTGTAACTCCAGATCAGGGAATCTTCTGGCCTCTGCAGGCGTCAAGCACATACATGCAGGCAAATATATTTTTTTTTAAATTTCTAACCTTTATTTTTATGTATATGGGTGTTTTGCCTATATGTCTGTCTGCACACCACATGCATACAGTACAGGCCAGAACATCAGAAGGCCACTGTGAGCCACCGTGTGGGGTCTGGGACTAGAACTTGGGGTCTCCGAAACAACAGCCAGTGAGTGCTCTTAAGCACCGAGCCATCTCTCCAGACCCCCAAACAAGTACATCTCTAAAAAAACAAAAACAAAAGAATTCAGGACTAGAGCTGCAGCTGAGTCATCTCTCCAGACCCCCAAGCAAGTACATCTCTAAAAAAACAAAAACAGACAAATTCAGGACTAGAGCTGCAGTTCTGTACAGCACTTGCCTCGCATGTACACGATCTGAGGCTCAATCCCCAGTCCTGCAAGATAAATCCTTTCAAATCCACCCAACCTCTCCTCCCTCGGGGATGTTCTGTTTGGTGAGCTCCCTTCCTCGGTCCATAGCGGATTCTTTCCCACCAGGCCAAGACGCCACCTCCTCACAGGCCTCGACTAAAGGCCCCATCTGAAGAAGCCTGGACCTCGGTCACTCTGTCACATCATCCCATTTCTCCCCGCCCCCCAGCACCTCTCACAATCCGTTCTTAGCTCATTCTGTATTTTCTGTCAGTCCCGCTTGCCCTTACCTTTAAGACACTGAAACTGATGAGGCAGTGAGGCTGAGCACAAACTGACAGTTCATGGGGCCAGCACACAGTTTGTTGTTTTGGTTTGGGCGGTGGTGGCACATGCCTTTAATCCCAGCACTCGGGAGGCAGAGGCAGGCGGATCTCTGGGAGTTCGAGACCAGCCTGGTCTTCAAGAGC
>NW_004949129.1:119869-121342 GCF_000317375.1 Microtus ochrogaster | reverse complement strand
CAAAAAAAAAAAAAAAAAAAAAAAAAAAAAAAAAGAATTTGATGTAAACATCTACCTTTGGGGGCTGAAGAGATGGCTCAGTGGTTAAGAACATTGCCTGCTCTTCAAAGGTCCTGAGTTCAATTCCCGGCAACCACATAGTAGCTCACAACACAACCATCTGTAATGAGATCTGGTGCCCTCTTCTGGCCTACAGACATACACACAGACAGAATATTGTATACATAATAAGTAAAAAAAAATAATCTACCTTTAGGGGAGTATTTGAACAGAGTCTGACACAGTAGTTGGCAGCCACTGCAGCAGCTTCAAGCTCTCATTTTAGCCCCGACAAACCCAGTTACATCACACTTGGCTGTCTGTTCTTTTATCTCATCTTTCTGGTGTTAAGGTCCTGGAGAGTCCCGCAAAAGAGCACCATCCACGTAGGCAATCAGCAAGAGCGTTTTTATTATTCCAGCACGCTGGTGTGTCACACACAGAAACAAGATGGCGAAAGACCTCTAGGAGGAGAAAGAGGCTTCTTTTAAGTCTCACTAAGGAGAGTGCCTAAGGAAGTTAGGTCATTTCAACTACAATTGGCTTAAACAGGTGGCAATCCTATTATGTTCTACTAACTGGCTAGGGTTAGTTAGGGGGCTGGGGAGGGCTATAGTCCTCTGTTTTGGGGCAGGCCTGGACAAGTCCTAGATCCTGATCTTATTTGGTCTTTACCTTGAGATACCATGGGGTTGGCCCTAGTTCAGTGTATGTGCAATTTCCCTGTAACCCTACAAAGTGGATGAAGGTAAATTGTCCTTTGTTCACTGCGTTCTCCCGGGACCGTTTGCCTCAAGGGTGGATGGAGATCTGGTGAGGTCTAGGAGGGGCCTCTCTCTCACCTGGCTCCTCAGGGTGTCTGGATCTCCCTCTCGGTACTCGCCCCTGTCACAAAGAGCCTTTCAATAAACAGAGATGGACTGTAGCCCGGTGGTAGAACGCGTGTCTAGCTCGCTCTAGGTTCCTTGCCAAGCACTGCAGAAAACTTAATTTCTAAAATAAACTGAAAGATTAACTAGCCGGGCGGTGGTGACACACTCCCTTAATCCCAGCACTCTGGAAGCAGAAGCTAGCGGATCTCTTGGGGAGCCTGGTCTATAGACCGTGTCCCAGGACAGCCAGGGTTACATAGTGAAACCCTGTCTCAAAAAAAAAAAAAAAAAAAAAAGGAAAGGTTAACTGCTTTAAAACAACAACAACAACTCACCGAAGCTCTCGAAAGGCTTTACCTGAAGCACAGGTGTGCAGGACAAAGGGTATCCTCTGGTGCCTGAATTTTTCTGGGGTCCCCACCCCCACCTCGGGAACGACTTCCATCCTTAGAATTCATCTAAGTAACAACTTTAGGTTACCAGGGTTTTTTTTGTTGTTGTTGTTTTGTTGGGTTTTTTTGTTTGTTTGTTTTTTGTTTTTTCGAGACAGGGTTTCTCTGTG
>NW_004949129.1:115306-119574 GCF_000317375.1 Microtus ochrogaster | reverse complement strand
GAGGCAGGCGGATCTCTGTGAGTTCGAGACCAGCCTGGCCTACAGAGCTAGTTCCAGGACAGGCTCCAAAGCCACAGAGAAACCCTGTCTCGGAAAACCAAAAAAAATAAATAAATAAATAAAATAAAATAAAATAAAAGGCTAAACCAGTGAATGAGTGGGGAGAAGGGTGGGTTAATGGGTGGCTATGACATAGCCGAGAGCTGTCGAATTTGGGAGGATCAGCCTGTAATTCATCCCCTAAAGAACGCCAAAGACCCCTTAGTAGCAACATCACCCCCAACAGGGTCAAGATGAAACGTGCCAGAGGCGCAGGCGCACTCGAAACCTCCGCCAATTTCTCGGCTGGCCAGACAACTACCACCCACAACACTGCGCAAGCGCACAGGCGGACCAAGCTTTCCCTCCCCCTCTCGCCCCTCCCTGAAACAACAGGACGCCCTCTCCCGGCCAAACCCAGTGCGCAAGCGCCGCCCCTTGACTCCGCCCCCCCCCACCAATAGGAAGCCACGGCGTACGGGCGCCGGGGCGCTTGACGCCCTGGGTGGGGCCGGGACGTGAGGGCAGCGCGCTGGCGTCACAGGGGCGGCTATATAAGTGAATACAGGCGCCGCCCCTCCGCCCCAGTCACTGAGCCGCCGCCGAGGACTCAGCTGCCTCCCCCTCGAGCCCCCTCGCTTCCCGACGCTCCGTCCCCCCCGCCCGCCTTCTCCCGCAGCCGCCTTCCGCAGGCCGTTTCCACCGAGGAAAAGGAATCGTATCGTATGTCCGCTATTCAGAACCTCCACTCTTTCGGTAAGCCCCGGGAAGGTCGTGGGCCCGGGTGGGGGTGGCGGGAACTCGGTGAAACCGCCGAGCGCGGCGGAGCCTCGTTAGCTTAGAGCCGAAGGGACGGTGGGACGGGTGGCGGTGGGCTCGAGACCTGGCCTGGGTGCCCGGAAGGAACGGGTGGGAGGTCAGCCTTTGGGCGGGCCCGGCGACTCCGATGGCGCATTTACTAATGGCTCCTGCCTCTCTGCGGGCCACACCCGCCCCCTCCCGCCACCCCTGCGTCACGTCCCCTACGTCACCGTCGTCAAGGGGAGGCCCCGCCTCGGGCTCCCGGCTTCCGGTTGGTTGCATCAGCCGGGTGGGGCACTGCTTGCCGCTAGGGCTCTTTGGCACGTGATCAGCTGCGGAGGGAGGGCGGACCTAGGGCAGAAGGCCCATACTTTCTGCAGCTCTAGGACGGAGCTGACCTGGGAGGGACAAGAAAGGACGCTTCTGGAGCCCAGGTGGTTTCAGTACTGGTATCTGCACGGCCAGGAAGATCAGTAGGAGAGGGCCACGCACGGTGTTTGAACGCTTTTATTATTTCTTCCCAGACCCCTTTGCTGATGCAAGTAAGGGTGATGACCTGCTTCCTGCTGGCACTGAGGATTATATCCATATAAGAATTCAACAGAGAAACGGTAGGAAGACCCTTACCACTGTCCAAGGGATCGCTGATGATTACGATAAAAAGAAACTAGTGAAGGCGTTTAAGAAGGTAGGTCCTAGCCGGGCGGTAGTGGTGCACGCCTTTAATCCTAGCATTTGGGAGGGAAAGGCAGGCAGATCTGAGTTCGAGGCTAGCCAAGGCTTTGCAAAAGAAACCCTGTCTCGAACCAAAAATGGAAAAGGGGTGTCTGCTGTAGAAAGAGCACGATTTGCTGTCTACTAGGCGAGAGGATGCAAACTGAAAGGGATCGAGTGCTGTTGCTTAGCCTCATGTTCTGCACCTTTTGTGTTTGCAGAAATTTGCCTGCAATGGTACTGTAATTGAGCATCCAGAATATGGAGAAGTAATTCAGCTACAGGGTGACCAGCGCAAGAACATATGCCAGTTCCTAATAGAGGTGAGTTCAGGCCTGCCTCAGTGCTCAGCCTTTCCAAGGTGTGGGATTTCTACGTTCTGTCATCTCAAACTCGGGCTTTTAGATCTCCTATCCAGACTCATTAGTTGCTGGTCTGGGGGAGGGGGCAGTTGGGAGGGTGTGTCCTCAGTTGACCAGGTGTTTGCTAGGTGTTTGGGATCCTTTCGTGTGGTGTAATAATAGTGGGAAAGCCGGTGGTTGGTGTCATTCACAGACTTAACTCCTGTCCTTTAAAATTGTTGTCCCTTTTTCTCTTTGCAGATTGGACTGGCTAAGGACGACCAGCTGAAGGTTCATGGGTTTTAAGTGCTTGTGACTCTGAAGCTTAAGTGAGGATTTCCTTGCAATGAGTAGAATTTCCCTCCTGTCCCTTGTCACAAGTTTAAAAACCTCACAGCTTGTATAATGTAACCATTTGGGGTCCACTTTTAACTTGGACTAGTGTAACTCCTTCATGCAATAAACTGAAAAGAGCCATGCTGTCTAGTCTGGAATTCCCTCAATTAAATAGGTCAAACAGTAGCCCCGGCAGTGTCCAGCCTGAAACAAAGCAATAACTATGTTTCAGCCAAGCCCAGAGCCCCAAGTTCATAGGCTATGTCTGCCCAGAAGCTCCTTGGCTCTCCCCCTATAGAATCCCCTGCCCTAGGAGAATGTCACCACTTGAACAGCCCAGGTGAACAAGAGAATGGGTAACACCACAGTAGCTATGCCACTAGAGGGAATCTCTAGTAAGAGCTCCTGGTGTCCGACCAGGTAGGCAGAATTCAGAAATGGCCATCTTTCCCCAGGGGTCATGGACATGTGGCTTGCCACCAGGGTAATATTTTTAGCCAGGCATATTGCAAGGGATGTTGGAAGAACTGAAGGGTGGGGCCAGCCTCGTATCAATTAAACTTATGACAAGGGAACAGATACCAAACTGATGCCATCGGTCATGTGGCTAGCTGTATGTTTCAACTCAGTGGTAGCAGCTACCCAGTGCCATGTGAAGGAACAAACTGGTTTTTTGGTTTTCTTTTCCCTTACAGTTTTAATGTTATGTAATGTATTTAAACCCTTATTTAAATAAAACTTGTTTTCAGAAATACCTGATGTCCAGACTATTTCATGTTGAGTCGAGTTTATATGCAGGAAAGAATCACAAAGTTGGAAAACATTTAACCAAAGGTGTTCCATTTAAAGACCTCATGGGAAAGTGTTCTGTATGTAGGAGACAGGTACTTCAGGAGCGATCAGTTGGGCTATCTTAGCTTAGGGAGGGGACTTGTGCTGGCATTTTGGGTTCCACAAATGGCCTTGGCTCAAGGGCTTTCAGGTTCTTTAGAGACCTCCCTATATTTCCTTCACTGGCTTGGAATCCCTATGCTGGCGAAGGTGTTAATTTTGGGAGGCCACTCCAAAGGAAACACTTTGAGAGTTGAGGTTACAGAAAAGGGACAGCATTTCCAGGCAGGATCTTTTCCTAGGCATTTTGTGTAGGTAAAGGCACAAGTAAGGCGAATGGAATCAGATTCATAAGAATCTTGAGCTCAGCTAAGGTCTTTGCTAAAACAAGATCCCACCAAAAACATCTAGTACAGATATGGTGGCACTTGAGCTAAAGGACTGTTTTAGGGCAAGACAAACATCTGGTAGAGTGGAATGACAGAATTCCCACTTGTGGGTGATGTGAACCAGGACCTTTGCTGAGTTGTATTTCAAGCTATTGTAGCGTTGTAGAGAATTTATTCCTGGGGTAGAAAAAATTGGCTCTCAAAGGTTGCCCCTTTATATGCCCCTGCATGGCATACAGGATACTTGAGAAAAATGGGTGTCCTGGGCCAGCATTGTATGAGTATGTTCCTGCCTTGTCCATACTTAGAAGAGATGGTGAAGTCCCTTCGTGTGTCCTGTGATGTGGTAGGAACTACAGAATGTGGGCATGATGAGGAAGGGAAAGCTTGGCCAAGAGGCCGTGGATCTCGGGACTCAGATGTCCCCAACTCCCATGTCAGGAAGGAAGGCTTCCTAAAAGGTGAGTTGGCAAAACTGAATCCCACAAGTTGGACTCTGACCATGTGGCCCTCACGAAAACATTTTCTGAGTTAACTATGAACTGGTACTCCTTATGTAAACCAGACTGACCTCAGACACAGATCCTACCCAACTGCCTTCTGAGTGATGGGACTGAGGTATGTGCCACTGATGGCTGACATCAGCTCTGCAAATGCTGACGAGATGTGTCAGGTTCTCAGTCTTGTTATTTTGTTGAAAATGCAAAGTAGTGGCCGGGCGGTGGTGGCGCACGCCTTTAATCCCAGCACTCGGGAGGCAGAGTCAGGTGGATCTCTGAGTTCGAGACCAGCCTGGTCTACAAGAGCTAGTTCCAGG
>NW_004949129.1:111059-115206 GCF_000317375.1 Microtus ochrogaster | reverse complement strand
CCATGCTTAATCTCGTATGCGAAAAACCAAAAAAAAAAAAAAAAAAAAATGCAAAGTAGTGTTCTAGCGCATGAAAAAGCATAAATCCAAATATTTGCTGCTGGTCCATTAGATGCTTGAAATGAAAACCAGACTTGGTGACACACACTTGTGACCTACACTTCTCGGGCTTAGGCAAGGAGGGATCACAAGTTCAAGGCCTGCAGGGGCTCTAAAGTAACTGCAAAACTTAACAAAGGACTGAGACTACAGAGTAGTGATAGGGCACTTGCCTAGCATTCCTGAAGCCCAAGTTTCAATACCCAGCTACAAAAAGAAAAGAAAAAATTGCACAGGAATCCACAAAAATGACTAAAACCTAATTCAAACAGATTCATAACAGATCAAAGGCCCTAATCCAGGAACTGAGCTGACCATCTGCTTGTTCATCTGTCTCAGCAGTGTCCCCTTGTGGCATTAGTATAAAATACAGCTTATACACAAGCCTTTTGTCACTGAAGATTTTTAAGGTTATTTATGTATGAGTGCTCTTTGCACGTTCACCTTTATGCCAGAAGAGGGCATCAGATCCCACTAGGAATGGTTGTGAGCCATCATGTGGTTGCTGGGAATCGAACTCCATCAGGCACTCAGGAAGAGCAACCAGTGCTTTTAACCACCGAGCCATCTCTTCTACCCACTGAGATTGTTTTCAGTGGATTTCTGTGTTGCTCAAGCTAGCCTTGATGGAATTCCTAGGTTCCAGGGGTCCTGTTGAATTGGAATTGGGACCACACGTGCAGGTCACAAAGTTAGTTCTCTTGATCATTTTTAACCAAGAGATACATATAGGGGCTGGAGAGATGGCTCAGCGGTTAAGAGCACTCTGGCTGTTCTTCCAGAGGTCCTGAGTTCAATTCCCAGCAACCACATGGTGGGCTCACAACCATCTGTGATAAGATCTGGTGCCCTCTTCTGACCTGCAGGCAGAACACTGTAAACATAATAAATCTTTTTTAAAAATTACGTATAACCCAAATTTTAGTTCATAAAATAAGGTTTTAATTATGTCTCATACATACTTTTAAAAAAAATTGGTTGGTTTTGGTTTTTTGAGACAGGGTTTCTTTGTAGCATTAGAGCCTGTCCTAGAACTTGCTCTGTAGATCAGGCTGGCCTCGAACGCACAGAGATCTACCTACCTCTGCCTCTGGAGTGCTGGGATTAAAGGGAAGAACACCACATCCAGTTTCTGTTTAGCCCTGGTGGTGGCGCATGCCTTTAAACCCAGCACTTGGGAGGCAGAGGCAGGTGGATCTCTGTGAGTTCGAGGCCAGCCTCCTGGTCTACAAGAGCTAATTCCAGAACAGGCTCCAAAGCAACACAGAGAAACCCTGCCTCAAAAGCTGCTTTGACCTAGGGCAGAATATAGCTGGAAGAGCTATGTAGAGAGAGTAGGCAGAGTCAACGAGATGCCATGTAGTTGCTAAAGGTGCCCACAGCCTCGTGGTGATACACGGATTAATAAAAATGGGCTAATTTAAGATATGAGTTAGGTAGTAATATGCCTAAGCCATAGGCCAAGCAGTGTTGTAATTAATATAGTTTTTGTGTCTGGGTGGTCAGGAAATGGACATGTAGCCTCTGCTTACAGAGGCCATTTAAAAAAAAATAGCACTGTGTAAAACTAAGGATAGTGGGGCACATGCTTAATCCCAGGATTTGAGAGATACAGCCAAGAGAAACAGGAGTTCAAGGTGAGCCTGGGATGCATGAGACTCCATCTTAAAAATAACATTAGGGGCTGAGAGATGGCTTACCAGTTAAGAGTGCGGGCTGCTATTTCAGAAGACCTGGGTTCCAGTCCCACTAACAAGCATCTTTATTAGCTCCAGAGGATCTGAAGCCAACTTCTGGCCTCAGGGGCACTGCATACACATGCCACACAAACATAATGCGGGCAAAACAACCATATACGTGAAAATGAATAAACAATAGTACGTGTGCTGGGGGTATAGCTCAGTGGTAGCATGCTTACCCAGCATGCATAAGGCCAACGATTCCAGACCCTGGGCTTAATTCTCAATAGCATTCCACCATCAAAAACGAGTGTGTATCGGGCAAGAGGACCTCACAATGTGGCCAGAGCCCCCAAAGCTTCACTGACTTCCCTTCTCTGCAGATACTGTTGCCAAGCCGTCGCCTAGGCACGCAGGCCAGATCCCAGAAGCTTGCATTGTCTTTAATCATCGTTCCTTATGGTTAATTTGTTCCCATTATGCACGGTTGGCTAAAAATAGGAAGAGGTTGAAAAATAATTTAACATGGGGCCTAAACGTGACAGCCCCTGTGTGTCGAGCCATTGATTCTCACTCCGTTTCTGTGAGATGAGCGGGAGCAAGCGGCAGGGACGGCTGTACGCAGGCCCGATGACGTAGGTCACTTCACCTTGGAGATAGCACGACAGCGCCGCTCAGTCTCACCCTGAGCCTGTTAGACCTGCAGACTTTCAAGCCCCACCCAGCGCTATGAATCAATTTTTATCTCATCAACTCTTATTTAATAAGTCTTGCAACACCTGTTTAGACTTCACCATTAGCGGACCACCTGTCGTGATCTACAAACATTTTTTTTTTTAAGGTACTAGTTGGGTACAGTGTTGCACGTCTGTCCCAGCTACTCAGGAGGCAAGGCCAACAGAGGAGTTAGGGCCATCTTGAGCAACACAGTAGGACCCTGTCTCTAAAATCTTTTGAGACAGGGTTTCTCTGTGCAGCCATAGCTGTCCTAGAACTCACAGAAATCCTCCTGCCTCCGCCTCCAAAGTGCTGAGATTAAAGGTGTGCGCCACCACTGCCCGGCTTTTAGTGGATTTTTTAAATCGCTCTCACTTTTCAGCTTTTCTATACAGGTTTTTAAATCGCTCTTACTTTTCAGCTCTTCTATACAGGTACCTTCCACTGTAATTCTTTAGATCTGCAATGAAATGAAAGCAATGAGGAAGAACTAAATGCGGGGCTGGAGAGACGGCTCTTCAAGAGGTGCTAAGTTCAATTGCTAGCAACCACGTGGTGCTTCACGAGCATCTGTAATGAGATTTGGTGCCCTCTTCTGGTGTGCAGGTGTACATGCAGGCAGAACACTGTATACATGATAAATAAATACATCTTCAAAAAAAAAAAAAAAAAAAACCTAAATGTGGATTGATGATTGTCTAGATGAGAGGCATGCCAGAAACTTGACCAGAATCACTAGGGGTGACCCCGCCAACCATCACACCTCCATCAATCTCCACTGAGGTCCTAGAACTGAGGGTAGTGGCTCATTCATGTAACCCTGCCATGCAGAAGGCTGAGGCAGGATTGTCAAGTGTTCGAGGACATCCTGGGTTACAGAGTGAAGACCTGTCTCAAAATTTTTTTTTTTTTTTTGGTTTTTCGAGACAGGGTTTCTCTGTGGCTTTGGAGCCTGTCCTGGAACTAGCTCTGTAGACCAGGCTGGTCTCGAACTCACAGAGATCCACCTGCCTCTGCCTCCCGAGTGCTGGGATTAAAGGCGTGCGCCACCAACGCCCGGCATGTCTCAAAAATTTTTAAAACAAGGGTTGAGGTTGTGGTTCAGCTGGGTGAGTGTTTGCCCAGCATGTGTAAAATCCTGGGCCAGTCCCCAGCATCACAAACGCCAAGTGTGGTGGTGCCTATCTGTCCCCAGCACTCAAGAGGTGGAGGCGGGACTAGCAGAACGTTCAAGGTCATCCTTGACTAAAGATAGGCTGGGGAAGTGGCTCGCTCAGTAAAATGTCTACCATACAAACATGAAGACCTGAGTTCAAATCCCCAGTACTCCCATAAATCTGGGCATAGCATATGTAACCCCAGTCCTGGGGGATGGCTGGCCAGTCTAGCAGAATCAGTGAGCTCCAGGTTCAGTGAGAAACTCTGTCTCAAACAATGAGGTGGTGATCTGGAGATCAGCTGAGGTTAAATACTCAGAATCAACCTCTGGTCTCTCTCTATATACACACACACATAAACACACCACTTATACGCAACACACGCACACAGTCTCCAGCGTCAAGTATAATCCCAGCACTAAGAAACTAGACTAAGAAAGTCAACAGTTTGAAGCTAGCCCAGCATTGTGGTGCACACCTTTAATTCCAGTGCTA
>NW_004949129.1:108250-110709 GCF_000317375.1 Microtus ochrogaster | reverse complement strand
AACAACAACAACAACAACAACACCCAAAATTCATATACATAAAGTAGAACAAGTAAGTTAAAGATAAAAATAAATTTTAAACATTTTATAAAAGATTCCTGAGTCGAAGACAAATAATTCCGTTGCCTACAAGACAGACCTTGGTGTGATTTGCTAACTCCCTGTCCCCTCAAGTTCTAGTGGAGGGTGACACAATACGGACGCAAATGAATACTAAAGATGTTATCGTTTCATTGAAGTTGAGCAATTTTGAGCTCAGGGAATCAGCAGCTTCTGCAGAAAGCAAATCTCCTTTGTGACTATAGGGTAGACAATGCCACCCCTCATATGTGCTCTGCACACACAGCCCTGAGAAACTGGCCCAAAGAGGAAGGGCTGCGGCTCTGCATTCTTTTGTTTGTTTGTTTTTTGTTTTTTTGAGACAAGGTTTTTCCATAGCTTTGCAGCCTGTCCTGGAACTCACTCTGTAGACCAGGCTGGCCTCGAATTCACAGAGATCCACCTGCCTCTGTCTCCTGAGTACTGAGATTAAAGGTATGTGCCATCATTGCCCAGTCTTTCTTGCCACCCTCAGCCAGCACACTCAAAGACGCGTAGGCCCAAGGTAGACGGCCTCCTTCTTCTCAGAGCGGTCTTGCTTCTTACTGGACCTCAGTTCCCTCACCCGCAACTCAGGCCCCAGGATCACCCTCCTCAGGGGACTGTGGTATGGGTTAGACAATACAACGCCTTCAAGTGCTCATGCCTGCCACCAAACGTCTCTACGGCTCAGTTGCCATTACTGTGGGAATGGAAAGGCAGGAAATTGTTAGTCACCAAAAGCCTGGCATGGAGGAGAGGAGCAAGGTCCTAATGGAGGGGGGGGGGGCTTCCCTGAGGAGTTTCCATCCACCATCCATGATCTATAGACTCCCATCACACGTCGCTTCTCTGAGGGGAAGGAACAGAGGCCCCCATCAACCCTGCATCCCGAGAGGCAGCACAGTGCTGTTGAACCAGGAGTGGTGGTAGCACAGCCTGTAATCCTGGCACTTGAAAGGTTACAGAGCAGCGGGAGTTCAAGGCCATCCTCAGATACATACCAGTTCAAAGCCAGCCTGGACTACAAGGGATGCTAATAATAACAACAACAACAACAACAACGTTGAATAAAAAGAAGAGTAGATAAATGATAGTCAAGGCACACAGCCTCTAAGCAGCAGGAGAGTCTGAGGCAAAGGGTACTGAAGAGAAGCTGACCTTGAACAGGGTGACAGACTGCTCAGTAACAAGGAAAGAAGAGAACAGAAAGTGGGCTCAGACAACTGCGTAGCAGCACTGTCAGCTGACCTTGGGAGTGAAGAGGAGCAGATGCACCTCGGTTGCCAGGCAACAATCCAGTGGAAGATAATTTGCAGTCGAATATAATGGCTACTTCTGGAATTTTCTCTGTCTGCATTTTACAGGGAGAGAGAGAGAGACAGGAGCTGAAGAAGGGATGGTGGTGGCCTCTGCCAGGAAGTGAAAAACAGGCTGTCGGGTTCTGAACAGGGCAGAAGCAGCAACCCAAGCGCGCACCCCTATAGCTGAAATGATAGGCCCGTTGACTAAACAGACAGTAAAGAAGCCAGCAGCCTGAGAGGTGGAGGAACCAGAGATCACAGCAGAGGTTGACTAGGCAGGAGCTGGGTTTCTAGGGAGGACATGGGACACAGGGCTGAGAGCCAAGAGAGGCAGCCACTCGTGAGCTCGGGGAAGACCTGGGTTCGCAGCTCAGCTCCCTTGCCTCTTGCCAATGGGAACTAAACCTGGCAAAGCCTCTCACTTCCTCATCCATGTCTGAACTGCTCTGAGAAGACTCAGCCACACAGGGGCCTCCCAGTTAATCTTCCCATTTAAGACACTAAAATTATTTTCTTTGAGGAAAGGTCTCATTGTACAGACCAGTCTGGCCTAGAACTCTAGAGGTCTATCTTCCTCTGCCTCCTGAGGGCTAGAAAAAAAGGTGTGTGCCACCATGCCTGGCCTAATTGTTTTTATTAGTATATATTAATTATGCATAATAAAAGATTTTGTTATGACTTTTTTTTTTTTAAATCATGAGTGAGGGTTTGAAACAGGATTTCTCTGTGTAGCCCTGGCTGTCGTGAAACTCACTCTGTAGACCAGGCTGGCCTCAAAATCACAGAGATCCTTGCTATGGAATAATCTTTTTGTACATCCTGACAAGTCATTTCGGTTTAATAAAGAGCTGGCGGGTCAAGAGCTAGGCAGGATTTCAAGGCACAGAGGATGCTGGGAAGAAAGGCGGGGTCAAGAGGAGTCACCAGCCAGAAATGGAGGAAGAAAGAAAGCAACGTGGGCAGAGTAAAAGTAATAAAGACAAGAGGCAGAAAGTGATTTTAAAATGGGTTCATTTAAGTTATAAGAGCTAGTGGGACAAGCCTAAGCTAAGGCCTAGCTTTCTTTTTTTTTGGTTT
>NW_004949129.1:106490-108125 GCF_000317375.1 Microtus ochrogaster | reverse complement strand
CTGGGATTAAAGGCGTGAGCCACCACCGCCCGGCCTAAGGCCTAGCTTTCATAATTAATGTAAGTCTCCACGTCATGATTTGGGAACTGGTTGGCAGGATGGAAAACATCCACCTATAGATCCACCTATAGATCCACCTGCCTCTGCCTCCCCAGTGCTGGGATTAAAGATGTGGGCCACCACCACCTATCACCATTATGGCACTTCCCTTCTTTCTTTTTTTTATATTATTCATTTTTCTCTAATATATTACATCCCCACCACAGTTTCCCTTCCCTCCTCTCTTCCCTCCCCCTCCCCCACACCTCCATGGTATTTTCATAATGTGTATATTTTGATAATATTCACACACCCCTTATTTTCTCATTCCCTCTCTAGCTCCCACTGACCATCTTCCTCTTCCCAATCAGCCCCCACTTCGACTTTTCTTCCCTTTCCCAGGGGAAGATGTGGCGAGGGACACACAACTGAATGAATGTCATTCCTGTAGTTTACAGCCAAATGGGTCCCTTCCTCCCCCACCAGGTAACAACTTCATAGTAAATCCTCAGGGAGGGATGAGGCCCCAGGAACACCTTCCCCAAACATTTATTTTAAAACTTTTGCCTATGTGCGTGAGTGTGCAAGAAAGCCAAAAGAGGGCTTCAGAGCCTCTGAAACTGGAGCTACAGGCAGTTGTGAGAGCCCCGGTGTGGGTACTAGGAGTCAAACTGAGGGTCTTCTGTACTGAAGAAATCAAAAAGGCCAGTTGACAGTGGCACATGCCTTTAATCCTTAACAGCACTTGGGAGGCAGAGGCGGGCACTGTGAATTAGAGACAGACAGAGCTACACAGTGAGACACGGTCTAAAAAACAAAAACAAAACAGAAAACCAAAACCAGAACAAAACAAAAAAAAAAAGAAGACAGGATCTTGCCAAGTAGCTCCGGCTGGCCTCAAACTCTCATTCCTTGCGCCTCAGACTCCCGAGAGCCGTGATCGCCTGGGTAGACCACTGCACCTGGTACTTACCCTGAGTTAGACTTCATAAGTGGCCTAAAGATGCAATAAAGTATACCCCAAAGCTGGGCGTGGAGGAGCCCACCTTTAATCCCAGCACTTCAGGAGTAGAAGAGAAGGGTCAGGAGTTCAAGGCCATTCTCCTCTAAGTAGAGAGGCTGCCTCACAGGATAGGTGTGGTGGCGCAGGCCTTTAACACCAGCACTCAGAAAGTAGACACAGGTGAATCTCCGTGAGTTTGAGGCCAACCTGGTCTACATACCAAGTTCTTGGACAGCCTGGTCTACACAGTGAGACAGACCCTCTCTGAAGAAAAACAAAGAGTCTGGGTCTAGAGAGATGGCTCAGTAGTTAAGAGAGTGCTGTATGCTCTTCAGAGGGCCCAGGCTTGGTTCCCAGCAGCCACATGGCAGCTCACAACTGTCTGTAACTCCAACTTGAGAATGTCTGGTGCCCTGCCCCAGGCACGGCACCAGGTATACAGGTGGTGCATAGATACATACGTAGGCAAAACACTCACATACATTAAAATCAACGGATAGGGGGCTGGAGAGATGGCTCAGTGGTTAAGAGCATTGCCTGCTCTTCCAAAGGTCCTGAGTTCAATTCCCAGCAACCACATGGTGGTTCACAAC
>NW_004949129.1:102787-105880 GCF_000317375.1 Microtus ochrogaster | reverse complement strand
GGGCAGTGGTGGCGCACGCCTTTAATCCCAGCACTCGGGAGGCAGAGGCAGGCGGATCTCTGTGAGTTCGAGACCAGCCTGGTCTACAGAGCTAGAAAAAAAATAAAAAATAAAGAAGAACTAATTAAAAAAAGAATAAAAGAAAAATAAGGCATATGCCAGGGTGTGTTCAGGTTAAAGACAAATACTGCACCATTATTTTTTTTTTTTGAGACAGGGTTTCTCTGTAGTTTTGGAGCCTGTCCTGGAACTAGCTAGCTCTTGTAGACCAGGCTGGCCTCGAACTCACAGAGATCTGCCTGCCTCTGCCCCCCAAGTACTGGGATTAAAGGCGTGCGCCACCACCGCCAGGCATACTGCACCATTTTATGTAAGGCAATTCAGGATCCTCAGATTTGAGAAGGCAAGGATGCCAAGGACAACCGTGCATATACCACCCTGCTTCACAGGTAGGAAAACTAAGGCCTAGAATGTCCAAGTGCCCTGTCTTAAGGCCAGCTCGGAGACCTGAGCCTGGTGTTCCAAAGTATCCTTGACCCTTCGTTCACATAAATGCTTGCCCTGCATGTAGACCCCTGTCTGCGTGCCTGGCCTCACCCGTAGGGTCTGCAAAATTCCTAGCAATGAAGAGCGAAGTCTTGCCTGAGAAGCACAACCTCAGAGGCCCAGGTGGCTGTTGGGGGAGAGGGAAGAGGGAGCCAGGAGAGGCTAAGGACGGACTGGAGGCATCCATGCCCTCTCTGTGTGCAGCGGGGCTTCCTGAGGGTGGGCACGAAGGTAGTGTCTCTAACTCTGCCTGAGGACCATGTCCAGGCTGCCACCCCGAGGCCCTGCCACTCCCAGGCAGAGGGTAAGATGCCCATATGGACACGAACACCTCACAGGGATCGATCTGTCTTAGTCCCATCACACCCTCCTAGCTGCCTGGCAAGGCTGAGTCATGGCCAACCTCTCCCTTCCCGCTATTAAGAACCGATTAGGAAGCTGAGGCATCGGCCTGCCTGACAGCGGTTTGAGCTCATCAATAATGGCTCAGGGTGTGTGGGCGAGCAGGAGCAAGCCAGGCGTTGCAGGTGATTGCAAATGGAGCCTCGCCTCTGGGGAACATTCACCCTAATGGAGTACCCAGAAAACGAGGGTTGTTTTTGTGTCCCTGGACTCTCAGCTCACCCAAGCAAGGAACGTACTGAACATATTTACTTCTTATCCAAGAGAGGGCCTTGTTACCTGGACCCTCTCTAAGCTAGCGCTCCATAGTGAGAATGAATTTGGAACATTTGGGGTCTGGGTGGGTTGTTTCTGCATTTGTGGTGTTAGGAGGGTAAAACCCGGGGTTTTGTGCAGGCTGCACGAGCACTCTACTACGGATCTACATTTTCAGCCGTATTTAAAATATTTGAAAAGCCAAGAACATTCCCCATCCAGCCCACAAGGTTGAGGTGCTTGCCGCCAAGCCTGCAGCCTGAGTTTAAGTCCCATGACTCACGTGGTGGAAGAGAACTGACTCCCGCAAGTTGTCCTCTGACCTCCACTCGCAAGCTCTAGCCACATGCACACATCTGGCTATGTGTAGACCAGACTGGCCTCGAACTCACAGAGATCCGCCTGCTTCTGCCTCCCGAGTGCTGGGATTAAAGGTGTGTGCCACAGCGGGTTCTGACGATTGGTTTATGAATATATTCAAAGAAGCCATTACTCTGCCTTCCACATCCCTCCCAGGAGGAGCTCCAGCCCCTCTTGATGTTCATGGAGTCAGGCTGGAGAGTGCTCCCCTACATAGGTTTCTATATTGTAGAAGAGGGGCACACTGACACTTGGGTCCTAGGGTCGTGGCAGAGAGGAACTGCATTCATTCCTGCAGAGGGTTTACCTGCTTGGCACACACGGAATTACCCTGCCCTAGGACCTGGAGGAAGGCACTCTGAGTGTGCGTCTGGGTCTTCTTACATTCTCCTCTACCCCTGCCCTGTGAGGCAGGTATGAACAAATCACATTTCACAGAGAAGGCAAAGAGGGGAAAATGCAAAATGTATTCAATTTCCATGGGTGATGGGCAAAGTGCTTTATGTAATGCTCTGTCCCAAGACCCACCCTCAAGTCTTTTTCCCTCACTGTTTGGAGGAGAAAACATCACAATCATTAGAAAAGGGGACAGCTGGAAAACTTTCCCTTGCTATCAGACCACAGGCCTTTGGGAGCCCTACATGTAGGACACGCTCCTGGGGAAGAGCGCTATGCCTCTCGTCTTTGAAGAGGACCCTTGCTGTGCACACTCTGAAGTACCTACAATGACAGTCACCACTGCTGAATAAGAGACAAGCTGATGTTTATAATAATTGCCATCCCTCTAGCTGGGGGAAGAACAGCCAGGGGGCACAACCCCATCCACAGGCAGAAAACAACCTGGCTCTTTGGAAAGCTTGTAATTTCCGGTTACCATAGTAACATCAGCATCTCCATCCTCCCCCAGGACGCGAGAAGAGCTGCTCTCACCCTGTCCTTTCTCCCAACCCCCTCCTGTTCCTTCCATCTCTGAGATTTTTGTGGTTCAATTAATTACTGTCAATGTCTGCGCTGGGTTTTGTAAATTTTTTTTATTTATTCCATCTGCTGAGTCACCGTGTCCTGCTCTGGATTAGAGTGGTTATTCACTAGAACATTTGGGCTCTGGTTGCCATGGACACGGTGCAGCCTGCATCCTTCATCACCTGTTAATTCTCAGTAAGGCTGGCTGTGAGCGTGGGTACCATTGCCCTTCTACAAGACCCAAGGGACATCAAAGCTCCCTGAGACAAGAAGAGAGGTGGCCCAATGACGCATGAACAAAATGAACAAAAGCAATTGTCTAATCTCAACTATGAAAAAAGTATCAAAAACAGCCTAGAGCTTGTTATAACCTTGCAAAAAACACCCAGGCAGGAATTTATCAAATAAACCAAGAAATGTATCATTTTTCTCTTCTGGTACATCTTTGAGAAATGCCTTTGTTCACTAGCCATTTTAAGATGTATTTTTTTGTTGCAAAAATATGAATCCTTAGCCGGGCAGTGGTGGCGCACGCCTTTAATCCCAGCACTCGGGAGGCAGAGGCAG
>NW_004949129.1:100902-102491 GCF_000317375.1 Microtus ochrogaster | reverse complement strand
CCTGTCTCGAAAAACCAAAAAAAAAAAAAAAAAAAAATGAATCCTTTATGCAAATCACCTTCTACTCCTGAAAGCAAAATAGAGGAGTGTTGAAATGCAAGACCCTCGAGGAACCAGCTCTGGGTAGGGGGCTGACAAGGGGTTTGATTAAGCAGCAGACCCAGGGCGAGAGTACAGGAGCGTTGGGCGGATGCCACCCAACACAGACGGCATAAAGAGACAGGAGATGCTGAGGGTTGTCCCCGGCAAAGGAAGCATAAAGGGGTTTCAAGGCAACCAACATGACGCTCTCAGCAGGAAGAGCAAACCCATCAGTCCATGCCCCATTGCTCCTGATAACTACACTACATCCTGTTTTCAAAAAACCCAGTGGAGAGGACAGGGATCAATAAGTCACCTCCCATTCACACACTACCTGTCCATCAAGCATCAGCGTATGGGTACCTCTGAATCCTAGGTCATTTGGCTCGTTCTCTTTTTCTCCCTTCTCCTCCCCCACCCTCCCCATGGGATGTGGTCCAATAGAAGACTTGGAAGCCTGTGACCCAAGGGACACAGTAGAACAGCTGTTCAGGAACTCAGAGTCTGTCTCTTGTGTGTCCCGTCCCTGTTTCAACCCCTCCTTTCCCCCCACATCCTGAATAAATAGCTGATTGACAGCTCTGTGACAGGGTGGGGCAGGGTGACAGGGTGCACCTACACCCATTTCTCTTGCGGTGGGGAATCGAGAGTCACCTGGAAGCGGGGCTTGGGAGGGACCATGAGGGCTTTATAAGGCAGACCTGGTGCAGCAGGCAGAACAGAGCTGACCCAGCCTCCACAACAGCCACCTGTCCCCCAGCTCTGCAGGTGAGAAACTGGAAAGGGGAGGGGCAAGAGGGATGAGAGCCGACAGGCCCCCTTCCCATAGAGGTTCCAGGCCATGGCTCCAACCTGGGGCTCTCACCTCGGTGTTTCCAGAGGTGAGGCTGTTTCCTTAGCTTAGGGTGGAGCTGAGCCTTCGCTTCAGGGCCACCCTGCCATCCTGAATCCCCATCTGCCTTTCTGCTTCACTCGGGACTCAGCCCTAACCCTAGGGCTCCTGCCAGCTGGGGAAAAGAGCAAGTGAGGCTCCCTCCCATTGCTCAGATGAGAAAACTGAGGCCCAGGGGCTAGGTATTACTAGCCTAGAATCATAGACTTTAATAGGCAGGGCTAAGACTGGAACCCATCTCAAGCCCTTTCCTATGCCAGCACTATCTAAAAGGACATTCCGTGATAACGGGAATTCTTGACATCTGCACTGCCCTGTATAGGAGATGGGTACTTATCATCTGGCTAGTTCAAAGGCAGAAAAATTTTATAACGATTTATTTAAATTTAAAGAGGCATAAGTCACTGGTGACTGCCGTATTCGTCAACCTGTATGGCTCACATTGAACAGAATGGCTCTCTACAGCACTGATCTTTTTTTCTTTTCTTTTCATTCTTTCTTCCTTTTCTTTTCTTTTCTTTTTTTTTGGTTTTTCGAAACAGGGTTTCTCTGTGGTTTTGGAGCCTGTCCTGGAACTAGCTCTGTAGACCAGGCTGGTCTCGAACTCACAGAGATC
>NW_004949129.1:97357-100802 GCF_000317375.1 Microtus ochrogaster | reverse complement strand
GCTCTGTAGACCAGGCTGGTCTCGAACTCACAGAGATCCGCCTGCCTCTGCCTCCCGAGTGCTGGGATTAAAGGCGTGCGCCACCACCGTCCGGCCTTTCTTCCTTTTCTTTTGGCAACGTGTCGCTCTAGCCCACATCTGCCTAGCACTCACAGAGTCTTAAACTTGAGGCAATCCTTCTGCCTCAGCCTCCCGAGGACGGAGATATACAACGGAGCCAGAACATCAGTTCTGCTCTGTCTCCATTTACTTCTTCATTGGTCACAAGTATTTTCCTCCCACAGGAAACCTAATCTGAGAACTTTGTCATGAAATGCTAATATCTTCGTTGTTGCTGTTTCGTTTTGTTTTATTTTGTTTTGTTTTGTTTGTTTTTTTGAGACAGGGTTTCTCCTTGTAGCCCTGACTGTCCTGGAACTAGCTCTGTAAACCAGGCTGGCCTTGAACTCAGAGATCTGTCTGTGTCCACCTCCTGAGTTCTGAGATTAAAGGCATGTGCCACCACCATCCAGTGTTAATATCATTTAATACACATTTTTTTTCTACAGGGGAAAGTTAAACAAACACCCACAAATCTCAAGTCAAAAGAACAGGTGAAGTTTAGAACTCGATGTTTATTTGGGCATTGCACCTTAGGTCCGTGCTGTGCTTCCCCAAACTCCCTCTTGCTTAGTTGAAAATATTGGGTTTAATTTTTTTTTCTCAGCTGCATAAGTACAGTTGCAGGCTGTTCATCATCTAAACACTGAAGAGCCTTTCCTTCAAGGTTGCCTAGCAACGGCATGGCCCATCCCCCGTGTATAGGCTGGTGGTCTCCAAGCAGCAATGTGTGGTCTGTAACTCCCTTGAGTGTGTGAGTGTGTGCACCTTTGCTGTCTCTATTTAAACTTTCACTTTAAGTTCTAAGACTAAATCATCCAGGAGATTTTGAAATTGTGTGTGCGTGTGTGTGTGTGTGTGCATGAATACATTTGGGGAGCAATGCCAGTGCCTATGTGGAGGTCAGAGATTTATTGCTCTACACCTTATTGTCCATGGAAACAAGGTCTCTCTCTGTAAATCTGAAGGTTGAATATTTTATTGTGTTTTCTTTTCTTCTCTTCTCTTTCTTTCTTTCTTTCTTTCTTTTTTTCTAGACAGGGTTTCTTTGTGTAGCCCTGGCTTTCCTGGAACTCATTCTGTAGACCAGGCTGGCCTTGAACTCACAGAGATCCGCCTGCCTCTGCCTCCCGAGTGCTGGGTTTAAAGGCCTGCGCCACCACAGCCCAGGGATAGCCCCATCTTGAAGTCCCGCTCTCTCCCCTTTGCAGACAAGATGTTTCGACTGTGCGTGTGCATGCTGATCTTAGTGCTGGCTCTGGCTACCTTCTCTGAAGCTTCTTGGAAGCTCCACTCCCATCTACAGGATGCATCCTCTGGACCAGGGGCCAACGGGGGCCTGGAACTACACCAGCTGGACCAGCTGGACCCAGCCTCTCACCATCGAAGGCAGCTGGGGCCCCAGGGTCCTCAACACTTCATAACAGGTAGTAGCTACTGACCCAATCGGATCTGGCCATGGTTCCCCACTACTGGCCTCACAGTGTCCCGGAGACTAGGCCTCCTCCTCTCCGTTCTCACTTCCTGTCGCCTCCTCAGACCTGTCCAAGAAGCAGATGCCAAGGATGGAGGAAGAAGAAGAGGCATATGGATGGATGGACTTTGGCCGCCGCAGCGCTGAGGAAGGGGACCAGCGTAACTAGCGACAATCTTCCAGAGCCCAACCATCTCCAGCTGCGCCCAGCTCAGTCCTTGCAAAACATAAAAAAATAAATAAATAAGCTAGCTTCCAGTGTATCACCGAGTCATGTCGTGTGCTTGACTAGAGAGGGGTTGAGGCAGAGACCACAGAGTAGCATTAAACAAGAATCTGCCTGGGTGGGGCTGGAGAGATGGGCAGGGTTAAAAGTGCTTACTGCTCTTTCAGAGGATCCTGGTTCAGTTCTCAGCACCTCTATCAGGGAGCTCACAGCTGCCTGGAACTCAGTTCCAGGAAATCGAACCTTCTTCTCACCTCCCTGGACATCCGCACTCACACGCACTTATACACATAAACACATCGTTAAAAGCAAAATAAATCTTTAAAAAATAAAAAATAAATCAAACATATCAGTCTTGGTTTAAAACCTTCCAAGGCTGCCTATTCCATTTACAATGAACCCAGGACTCCGTTCTAAAGACCTGTGTTGGTTCAGCTGTCTTCTTCCTGCCCTAGAGAATCAAGTCTTTCCCCCTCCCCCCACTTCTTCCTTCTCCTTCCTTTCCTCACACAGACAGATCATGCTCTTTACTGGTCCTTTGTCCTTAGTGTTCCCAGATACTGGAATGTTCTTCTCTCAGACCAAACATAGCAGGCTCCCCTTCCTCCTCAAAGCATCCCTGGGGGATCTGCCTTTTCTGTTCCTTGTGCTTCACACAAATTTCACATGTGTAACCGGGCGTGGTAGTGCACGCCTTTAATCCCAGCACTCAGGAGGCAGGGCAGGTGGATCTCTGTGAGTTTGAGGCCAGCCTGGTCTACAAGAGTTAGTTCCAGGGCTGGAGAGATGGCTCAGAGGTTAAGAGCATTGGCTGTTCTTCCAGAGGTCCTGAGTTCAATTCCCAGCTACCACATGGTGGCTCACAACCATCTGTAATGAGATCTAGTGCCCTCTTCTGGCCTGCAAACATATGTGCAGGCAGAACATTGTATACATAATAAATAAATAAATCTAAAAAAAAAAAAAAGAGTTAGTTCCAGGACAGGCACCAAAGCTATAGAGAATAAATAAATCTAAAAAAAAAAAAAAGAGTTAGTTCCAGGACAGGCACCAAAGCTATAGAGAAACCCTGTGCAAAAAAACAAAACCAAAAAAAAAAAAATTCACATGTGTAGTAGGTTTCTTGCCCACATCACATCTGCCTTCCCTGCAAGGTGGGAAGCTAGGCATGGGACCACAAGTCCCTCTTCCCAATAGGTCCATGTCAGACGTACAGGTTAAGAACCGGCATAGTTTTCGTGTCTTAGCCTTTCCTTGCTCTTCTGCCTATCAACAGACTCCTAGCAGGGAGTCACTCCTGAGAGCCAGAGAGAAGGAGCCCTGCCTCTACTCACCAGAAGTTCACTGCTAGAGCTCTGGAATAAAAGACCCCGAGAGAAAAGCAAGCAAGCCCATCAAAACCAGGCTATGTGCCGAGCACATCAGGCGCTCAGAGGATGTGTGAGTCGAAGCGGTGTCACTGATCACAGTCTCTCAGCATCTTTATCAAAGAACAATTCATCTGCGGAGAATGAATCTGGCCACAGGCTTCTGAGGGTGGTGAACTATGTGGGAAAGTAAGTATATAGGAAATAAAATAAGGTCAATAACACAGGTTAATAAAATCTGTCAAGATTTAAATCCTGGGCTGGAGAGATGGCTCAGAG
>NW_004949129.1:92196-96892 GCF_000317375.1 Microtus ochrogaster | reverse complement strand
GCTGGGATTAAAGGCGTGCGCCACCATCGCCCGGCTCTTTTTATTTTTAAAAATACTTATTTACTTTATGTGTACGTATGTACCTGCATGCATTTTCGTGTGTGCAGAACCCTCGCAAGTCAGAAGCAGCTTTGGATCCCCTGGAACTGGAGTTACAGTTTGTGAGCTGTCAAGTGGATGCTGGGAATTGAACCCGGGTCCTCTGGAGGAGAAACCAGTGCTCTTTACCCCTGAGCCATCTCTCCAGATCCTGGATGCTGAAGTTCCGCTTCTAGGAAGTTCTCAGAAAGGCAGGAAGCTTTATTTGGAGCTTCATCCTCTTGTTTGCCCTCAGTTTAAAACAGTTCTTGTGCCAGCGAGGTGTATGTTAGGTGTATTCTACTTTCCTCCTGGCTGTCTCTCGGCTCAGAATTAAGAGTGCTTACTGCTCTTTCAGAGGATCCTGGCTGCAGACCATTGCTGTGGACAAAGAGGAAATCCGGGGAGCTTAGGACTTCAGTTACATCTCTCCATCAGTGACAGAGCTGAGTTGGAAGACAACTATTGGTGCTTCCCCCACACCTAGAAAGGCAGGACTCTGAGCATGTCCTGCTGCCTCCCAGACTTCTCCAGCAGAGCTCTTCAGTTTGCACAGCAATAGTTTGCTCAGTGACATTATTTATTGGCTTCCTCTCCTCCCAAATCTCCCATTTCTCTCACTCCTATTAGTGTTCCTGAGGTTCCTGGGGACCACCACCCAAATAAAAGGCCTTTGATCCTGGCTTCAAAGTAACCAAACAAGCTGAAATCAGAACCCAAGCAAGTCTCCTCTGCTAAAGTCCCAGGGGAAAGGGAATGGGACATGGAGAGGGTAGCCTTTAACTCCCAGCCTTCTTTAGATCCCCTGGACTGGAAGAACCTCTACCTTGCTGGAGGTGAACAGCCTCCCCTGCACTGGAGACTTTCTGAAGGCCTCTGTCTCTGCTAGGGTTTCTATTGCTGCAACGAAACACCATGACCAAAAAGCAAGTTGGGGAGGAAAGGTTTTTTTTGGCTTACACTTCAGCATTGCTGTTCATCGCTGAAGGAAGTCAGAACAGGAACTCAAACAGGGCAGGATCCCGGAGGCAGGAGCTGATGCAGAGGCCATGGAGAGGAGCTGCTTACTGGCTTGCTTTCCCTGGCTTGGCTGAGCCTGCTTTCTTACAGAACCCAGGACCACCAGCCCAGGGATGGCACCACCCACCATGGGCTGGGCCCTCCTCCATTGATCATTAATTGAGAAAATGCCCTACAGCTGGATCTCACAGGAGGCATTTCCTCAACTGGAGGCTCCTTCCTCTGATGACTCTAGCTTGTGTTAACACACAGAGTCAGTCAGTACAGCCTGCCAGAGGCAGACCCTTGGGAAGATGGTTCACCTTCACAAAGTCTGAACCTGCCTCCCTCAGGGCCTCTAACCCAGAAACTAAGACCAAGCTTGAGTATGTGGGGAAGATTGTCCTGGACAGGGGACAAAGGCCTACTGATTTCAAAATTCGGTAGAATCTGAGTTATCCAGAAAGAAGCATCAGGAGGAGCCAGGAGAATGTATAGGGGAGGAGGTTTTGGGACTATGGACCAACTACAGTGGACCTAAGCAAGCAGAGTGGACAAGGGCTTGCAGCATGGACAGCATCTTCATGTGACTTGAGTTTCATCCTAGCAAAGACACCTGGAGCCGGTATTCATGTCTTCCTGGGACAACTCCCTTGAAGCTTTGACTAAACAATCACCTACAGGGACCACTTGAAGATGTCAAAATTGTCTCAATGGAGTATTGAGAGAGGGGTCGAAAGGCTGAGCGGTGGGCACGATAGAACAGAATTGTTGTGTAAGACGTCGGACTCCACCAGAGGATGGCGTACTGCACGAGGACACAAGGGCTCCTTTTCCAGAGGACACAGAAATGAGAGAGGGAGCAAAGCACCCCTGAGATGCTGCCCTCTCCTAGGATGCTAGAGGGAGTGTTAACCAAGTACCCCACAGGATGCCCCAGAGTCCGTACTGTCCCGGAGTTCTGGAGAAGTGTAGGTCTCAGACCCACGTGTTGGCAGAGTTGGCTCATTCATAGAGCAAGGAGGGAGAATCTGTTTGTCTTTTTCCTAATGTCTGGTGGCTTGTTGTCTTGTTTGGCTTGTAGGTCTCTGTCTCTGTCCGTATACAATGTTTATGCAATCTCTCTCTCTTTCTCTCTCTGTGTGCATGTGTGTGTGTTAATGCTTACTAAGGATGTCACATAGATTATAGGACACCCTAATGATTTCATCTTAACTAATTACATCTGCATCAACTCTTTTCCAAAAGCCACATTCTGAGTTACTAGGGATTAGATCTGCACAGAAATTGGGGAGGAGTTACTGGACATGGTGCCTCATACCTGTAATCCCAACACTCGAGAACCTGAGGCAGGAAAATTGCCCTGAATTTAAGGCCAGCCTAGGCTATACAGTAAAACCTTCTCAAAATATAAAATATGTGCTGACAAAATAGATGCCGAGAAAGATCGGCAGTTAAGAGCAGAGTGCTCTTCCAGAGAACTTGGGTTTGATTCCTAGTGCTCACATCTTGACTCATTGACTATCTGTAATTCCAGTTCCCAGGGATCTGACACTCTCTTCTGACTTCTGGGGGCACCAGGCATACACATGGTACATGCTACATATGTACAAATCAAATACTCATACATATAAAATCCACCTAAGCCGGATGGTGGTGGCACACGCCTTTAATCCCAGCACTCGGGAGGCAGAGGCAGACGGATCTGAGTTCGAGGCCAGCCTGGTCTACAAGAGCTAGTTCCAGGACAGGCTCTAAAACTACAGAGAAACCTGTCTCAAAAAACAAAACAAAAAAACAAAACAAACAAAAAAACCTTTGTAAAGATCGAGGCCATGGTTGAGGTAAGAGCTGCTACTCCAGATCCAGACTAGTTAGTGCCACAGGGATGGCAAAGGCACGAAACAGCAAGCAGCACTGACAAGGTCGACTTTATTATCACAGAAAAGCAAAATCCAAGGGGCAAGCAGGGGGTTCCTACTGCAGGCTTGACCGTGGCAGCTTCCACCATGGTGATTCTATACATCAAAGAGATGAAGAGCAGAGGAACCAAGAGCTGATGCCCGCTGCTGAGCTGGAACCCCGTGATCTTTTGCCTGGCTTCCGGATCCACTTGGGTTCCCAGAAGAGCCACTGCTCAGGGGAAAGAGCTCCATATAGAGTTCACAAGGGCCTGAGCCAACACTCACCCCCAAAGAACCAGAAGGCCATGGTATCTCCATACATGTTAGAGGAGACACAGAAAAACCAGTAGAGCTCCACACGAGTCTCTCACCACAGGTGCAGTAAGTTCTGAGACATGCCTTGTCATTTCTTAGTCTAGCAATGTGTAATTTGGACAGATAAACATGACAGCTGGCAGAAGAACATCCATCATAATTACCCCGCGGTGTGGAATAAGAATCATCATGGTGGGAAAACAAATACCAGCCCCTGAAGCTGCCCTATTGCTCACACTACCGCAGGCCAGGAGAAACAACAGGTTCACCTTTAAAGACTTAAGGGAGATGGGTGTGATGTGGCCTGGGTCCTGGAGAGACAGGTCGGATCGCTGCCATCCTGGGAACGGCTGCAAACATCAGCAACAACAGTCATGAATACAGATAGGCTGGCCTCACTGGAACGGATGAGCACAACCTCTGATACATGCTGACCTGATGAGAGTGCATTTTCCATTCCGTCAGGAAGGAGGATCGGAAAGAGGGCTCATCCAGCCAGAACGGACCGCAGCACACGTTCAAACAAGACATGTTTGGAATCAGTGTCCAAGTGTCTGTGGTAGACAGGCATGTCAGTCTGTCTGCACAGTCCCAAGAGATGAAGTACAGGGCAGACCTGGAGGGCTGGCAAGCTCTTTATTATAGGGCCAGACAGAGAGAAAATAGTTTTGGCTTAGCAAGTCAAGAGGCTAAGTCAAGGAAGGTAGGTAGATTCTCAGGGAAGAATTTTTTTGTTGGTTGTTTTTTTTTTTTTGTTTTTGTTTTGTTTTGTTTTGCTTTTTGAGACAGGGTTTTTCTGTAGCTTTGGAGCCTCTCCTGGAACTAGCTCTTGTAGACGAGGTTGGTCTTGAACTCACAGAGATCCACCTGCCTCTGCCTCCTAAGTGCTGGGATTAAAGGTGTGTGCCACCACTGCCTGGCTTCAGGGAAGAATTTTACAGTTGCTGTCGGCACACATCTGTAATGACAGCACTTGGGAGATTGAGAGGGTTGGAAGTTTAAGGCCTCTATAATTAACACTCTCAAAAAAAATACAATTCTATGTAATAAGATTTTTCTTTGCACCACCAGCTCACAAATAACAACATTGAGATTTATTTTTTTAAAATATTTATTTATTTAGTATACAATATTCTGTCTGCTTATATGCCTGCAGGCCAGAAGAGGGCGCCAGACCTCATTACAGATGGTTGTGAGCCACCATGTGGTTTCTGGGAATTGAACTCAGGACCTTTGGAAGAGCTCTTAACCACTGAGCCATCTCTCCAGCCCCAACATTGAGATTTATTATTAATTATGAAAGCTTGAGCCGGGCGGTGGTGGCGCATGCCTTTAATCCCAGCACTTGGGAGGCAGAGGCAGGCGGATCTTTGTGAGTTCGAGACCAGCCTGGTCTACAA
>NW_004949129.1:77860-91550 GCF_000317375.1 Microtus ochrogaster | reverse complement strand
TGTAGACCAGGCTGGTCTCGAACTCACAGAGATCCGCCTGCCTCTGCCTCCCGAGTGCTGGGATTAAAGGCGTGCGCCACCAACGCCCGGCTTGCCACAACAATTTTCAAATACAAAAACTGTTCCTTTTGTTTGCTTTGTTTGGAATGGGGTCTTATACAACCCAAACTGACTTCAAACCATACAGGTGCTTTATGGTGCTGGAGATGGAGTCCGGGGCTTCCAAGCACTCTGCCACCTGAACTACAGAGGTCATAGTGACCTATTGTATTTCCTCCATCCTGGAGAGAGACCGAGAAGACAGAAAGAAAGAAAGAAAGAAAGAAAGAAAGAAAGAAAGAAAGAAAGAAAGAAAGAAAGAAAGAAAGAAAGAAAGAAAGAAAAGAGAAGGCTCAGGAAGTTTCTGAAACTGAACAAACACACAAGGTTCCTCCCTCCTGAGGTTATATAACCAGTAAGAAGCGCTAAGGTGAATCAGTCCAACTGAGGCTGGAAAAGGCTGACCTGCTGAACTGCCTGGAAGACAGCTCTGACCTGTGGAGCTGCCTCCAAGTTGCTCACTGAATTTCAAGGTTCTCATGAGTGACTGTCCTTGGGTGGGTTTTCAGTGATGCAACTGCCCTGAGTCATACATGTTCCTGTAAGTAGCCCCTCTCTCATACTCCTCTAAGTAACTCTGATAAACTCACGGGGCCACCAAATTCAATTTCAGCAGTATTGCCACTTTGTTCCTTGTCTGGAATGAACAGACGTTTGTGTCACATCTACTTAGGAGAAGTTAGCTGGAGCAAGGCAATGTAGTTCAGTTGGTGGAGTGTTTATCTAACACACACATAGCCCTGGCTTCAGTCCCCACCACCCTATAAAATGGGCAGAGTGGTATACACATATAATCCCAGCACTGGGGAGACAGGCAGGAGGGTCAGAAGCTGAAGGTCGTTCTTGACTACATATGGAGTTTGAGCCTACAAGAGACTCAGTCTCAAAAATAAAAAAAAAAAGTTTCAAATAAATATAAAATTATAGCACTTGGTATATAGCTCCATGGTAGAGCACTTCCTAAGCACTTCCTGGGTCCAGGCTCCAGCACACAAAATATAAAGTTACAGCTCTTTCTTGGCCATGTTTGCGTCTTCCTATCTGCAGGCCAAAGAACGGAGTAAACAACCATCAGAAGTTATGGTCTCTGCTTTCCATGAGGGAAAACCTCAAGTCAGGGACAAGCAGGACCATGTCTGGGATTCAGGGACCTGCGAGGGGTGGGGGCTCTCGCTACTTCTAGTCTCATAACCGTAAGTAGGAAATTCAAGCAAGCTGACCTGACAAAGGCAGCAAGACCAAGGTTCACATCACTCAGAAGTGCAGAACTAGGTCAGGTCACCAGGAAGGTAAGGTGGATCAGCCAAAGGGTCACAGGGAGGAAAAAGCAGAGTAATAGAGGAAGGGCGGGACAGCTACTACTTAGGGTTCATTAGAGCGGTGATCACAGTTTATTCCATTCTATACCACTTATCTTCTGGTTGTCTTTTTTGTTTGTTTGGAGATAAGGTCTCACCATACACCTCTGGCTACGTACATCAGGCTGACCTCCACCTCACAGAGATCCACCTGTCTCTGCCTCTCAAGTGGCGGGATTAAAGGCCTGTGCCACCATACATTTATTTATGTATGTATATATGTGTGTGTATGCAGGTGTATGTACCTGTACATATGCTCAGAGGCCAGAGGAAGATGTCGGGTGTCCTGTCTTATGTCTGCTTTAAGCCTATGAGGCGGGGCCTCTCTAGAAACCTTGAACTAGGCTGGTAGCAGAAAAGCCCCAGTGAGCTCCATCCTCCACTCTGCATTGTGCTGGGAACTCAGGTCCTCAGGCTTGCAAACATAGCAAGCACTCTTACCTAACACTGAGCCATCTCTCTAGCCTCTGCTGGATTGTTTTTGTTGGAGATAAAGTCATATTATGAGAACCCAGGTTGGTCTTGAACTCCCGATTCACCTGTTTCTGCCTCCCAGTGCTGAAATACAGCTGGGTACCACTGTCCCTAAGACTTCTCTTAAAATACTCAGCTAGTATCTTTTTTTTTTTGTATATATGTATGTATACAGTGTTCTGTCTGTATATGTGCTTGCAGGCCAGAAGAGGGCACCAGATCTCATTGCTGATGGTTGTGAGCCACCATGTGGTTGCTGGGAATTGAACTCAGGACCTTTGGAAGAGCAGGCAGTGCTCTTAACCACTGTGCCATCTCTCCAGCCCTTCTCCCCCACCCCAGCAAGTATCTTATATATATGTGTGTGTGTATATATATATATATATATACATATGTATATATATATAATGTATACAATGTTCTGTGTGTATAGCTGCAGCCAGAAGAGGGCACCAGACCTCATTACAAATGGTTGTGAGCCACCATGTGGTTGCTGGGAATTGAAATTGAACTCAGGACCTTTGGAAGAGCAGACAATGCTCTTAACCGCTGAGCCATCTTTCCAGCCCCCCAGCGAGTATCTTAAAGTAATGAATGCCAGTGTGTGTCTTTATCCCACCAGTTGAGAGACAACTGAATCTTTGTAGGTTTGGAGCCAGTCTGGTCTACATATGGAGTTCCAGGCCAGCCATAGTTTCAAAAAGAAGGTGTTTACCCTGAAGCACTATGAATTTTAAGTAGACAATTCTGTCTTGCAGGATTTGTAGCTAAGAATTTTCCCAACTTTCACAGGTCACTTGGAATTTTGTTTTGTTTTTTTGAGACATGGTTTCTCTGTATAGCCCTGGCTCTCCTGGTACTAGTTCTGTAGTCCAGGCTGGCCTCAAACTCAAGAGATCTGCCTGCCTCTGCTTCCCCTAGTGCTGGGATTAAAGGTGTGTTTCATCGTGCGTGGCATGAACTTGGACTTTTGAGTACTGTCAACTGTTAAAGATTGTGGTATTCTTAGAGACAGACTGAACATATCAATTAACTGATACGAGTCTTTTTGAAATCGTGATTATTGTTTAGATATAAAGAATTGTCTCCAAAAGGCTCCCAAGTTGAGAGTTCAATCCTTAGCTGGTAGACCATGATTCTCCTTGTCTCAAACATCTCCAGATTTGCTTCCTGTTACTTCCCCTCTCCCTAAGACTATTTCCTGGGGTATTTCCAAGATGAGCTACAAATTCCTGATCCAGGTTTAGGGGGGGTTGACCTAAACTAGACGGCAACTCTCCTCCTACTTTTTCCTTTAAATAAAGCACAGTGACAGAGACCTCGGGGCAGTCAGGATCAGGAAAGGGAGACTGGCCAGCTTCAAAGACCTGGGTTCAAGCTCAGCACTATAACTGGCTGTTAGACCCCTGGATCACTGAACCCATCTGGGCCTCAGTTTCGCCATCTGACAAATGCACATGGCGTCACCCGATACTACCCAGCAGTGTGTCATATGCACTTATACTTAATAAGAGTCCGTGGCATATCATTCAGTACCAATGCATCTTCTCTCCGTAGCTCTGCTCCCCAAAAATGCACACGCGTGTACATGCGGCATGCCCACGCACACACACCATGAATTCCCGAGAAACATGACTGAGACAGGTCAGGTAGCTCACAAGTTCTTTATTTCCACACGGGCACAAACATCGATACAAAGGCTAACAAGCTACAAGACTATGGAGCACTGCAGGAGCAGGGCAGGCACCGAGGCTGCAGCTATGCACGAGGAAAGATGTCGGGAAGGGCAGAACTCTAGAGGGATACTCACGGGCCACGGGAGACCGAGACGTCACAGGGAGGAGGGACCCCCTCTGCCACCCCCACTCAGATACACTTCACTTTACACACGGCAATAGAAACAGAGGAAGGACGAAGGATAGCAAAAAAGAATCAGGTTCCAAAAGCCAACCAGGACTGGGGAGGTCCGTTTATGTGAGCGGTTCAAGGGATAGAGAGGGTCCTCCCAGTAACTGCCTACCCTAGGGACCTGGGCCCCCACCCTGACCACTCACACCTGTCTCAGAGCTGGGTCTGGTAGCCAGACAGTCTCCCCACAGGCTGCTTCCACCCCGGGGGCCCCAGTAGCCACAACTTTGGCACCAGTTTCAGAATGAGGAACTAGGGTTCTTTCAGTCTGCCTTAGAAGAGAGCAGAAGCTTGGGCCAGGACAGAGAAAGGCCTGCCTACAGACATGAGGTCCTGTTTCCAAGGAAGGGAAGGAAGGGAGGGACTTAGCCAGGCAGCAGAAGAAGGGGTCTCAAGCGGTCTGTGGGGCCTCTGCAGGCTGCTGGGAAACAGCAGAGCCTGGAAGAGAAGCGGGTGGACGTGAACCAGGAGCCTGACCCACCTCAGACACAATCGGCCGTGTCAGGAGACACCACTGACAGTTATTCAGGTTTCCCATTGTCAGTCACAGAAGCGCTGACCCTATTACAACTGGCACACTCTTACTGTGCTTCTTCCAGTGATATATTTCACCCACTGGTGTCCCCCTCCCCCCAAAAATCAAGAGTGACAGCGAGCCGGCGTGAAAGGGTGCTGCCTACAAGTTACAGACTTCAGGTGTTACGCAGAAAGAGCCAGCGTAGCAGTGAGACCAGACCAAGTGCTTCACTACCCATAGGCAGACACAGGCTCAGGTCTGCGCCTAGCTGTGTAGCCTTGGACAAGTCAGCTCAGCTCTCTCAACTTCAGGATCCTCTTCTAAGAAATGGTGCAGGATCGAATCTACCGACCCACCGGTGTGTGTGTGTGTGTGTGTGTGTGTGTGTGTGTGTGTGTGTGTGTGTTTGTGCGCACGTGTGAGGACGAAAAGAGCCTTCAGGGGAAAAAACCCAGTGCCAAATCACCTGAACTCACTGACAGCTCCTCATAGGCCAGGCCTAAAAAGCCTGCCCTCAGAGCATGTAACTCCCAAAATCCAGGGTTTCTCCTCCTCTCTAGCACTGGGAGAGTTAGTGATACTGTTCTCGGCATCCTGCGTCTGACCCTGGGCTGCTGCTCCAAGATCCCGCCCCTCCCCCACGTTTGTTTGCTGCAGGGCCGGAGAGTCTTGGGGGGGATAGAGAAATTAGGGATGGGGATATGGGGAAGGGTGAGCAGAGATAGGAAGCTGAGGTACAAAGGGGGCACACAGTCCCAGTCCTAATCCTCAGTTCAGCGCCCCCAGGAAGAAGGTGGATGGACAGCTGGACTTGTAAGCAAATTCCACACAAGTGAGAACTAAGGCAACAATTCTACCAAGGGGACCTGGAGGTGCCTGTGTAAATAGTAGGCAAAGTCCATGCAAATCAGCACACTGAGCGGGACCAAACTGAGGTACAGTGAGCATTTGGGGGGCTCACCTACCCTCACCTCTCACAAGGTTGATGACCGGAAGCTCGACCCACTGGCAGGAGGGTGTCCTCTGTGAGAGCACTCACCTTTTGGGACCACCTTCTGCTTCTGCTGCCGCTTGGAATGAGCATCCTGCCAGTTGGTCAGCTGCCGGAGGACGTACTTCATGTCCAGGCGGGAAGGGCCCAGGCCACTGGCCTGCAGGGCGGAGGCCACCACATTCATCCTTGTGGCCTCGTCCACCTCTGGTTCTACTTCCTCCCAGGCCTCGGTCTCCTCAGACACCCGGTCTGCCTCGTCCGCCAGCCCTTCCTCGGCCGTCCCCACCTCTTCTATGGCCCCCAGCTCCTCCTCAGGCACCAGCTCCTCTGGAGCCTCGAAATCTTCAGGTGGCTTGAGATCTTGCGGCGGTGGGGGTGGTGGCATCGCCCCCTGCTCCTGCTCTCGCTCCTCCTTGCAGCGGACGTCACATCTAGGAGGGTGGGAAGTGGACAAGAGAGATGGAACCTGTTTGGTACTGATGACCCTGCTTCTTCTTGCTAAGTGGCACGGGCTGGGTACTGGGTACATTGAGGATGATTCTCCTTCCCTTCACTCCTGGCTGGGACAGAGCTGGGGAGGACCTTGATGGTCTGTAGACTAGGGCAGGGCAAGAGAACTCAGAGAGCTAAGGGGTAGGGGTCGGGTTGGGATGTCCTCCTCAGAAGCCCCTGGTTGGAGGGAGAGGAGTAAGGGCCAGGAACTCCAGCATGGCTGACAGGTGTGGGAAAACCCTCACGTGTCCCTGTCTAGATGTGACGTCCACCTTGGTCTCTACACAGAGTAGCCTAAATCAAAGTGGCCACCTAGGTGTCGTCTGAATGGAAAGGGACGGCCTATTTCCAAAACAACTTTCAGATGAGTATCCCCCAGGGCATGCCTTCCCAGAGTTTCCTGGTCACAGAACCAGCATCCTGCTGTTGTCTGACTGCTGCAATGTGAAGACAGATGATGGGGAGCCCTTAGCCAGGTTACCCCAAGTTTTATGTCTCCCCCTCAGCCACCCTGTAAGCCTTTAACAGAGAGCAGGGCCTTCAGTGAACTGAGGAAGCTCACGTTGCAAAGTTCCTGGGGCACAGACATATTGAAAGGTCACAGGAAGCCAGGCGTGGCGGGACATTAAATCTCAGTACTGGAAAGGCAGAGGCAGGCAGATCTCGAAGTTCAAGGCCAGCCTGGTCTACGGTGTGAGTTCCGGGACAGCCAGGGATACACAGAGAAACACAGTCTCAAAAGGACAAAAGAAAGAAGTCTCCAGTAGAAATGACCAATCCAACACAGAGTCCAAAGAGGGAGGGGCTAGGCAGTGTGAGTGGAGCAGGATGGATACCCAAGAGAGGTCAGAACATGAGGGTCAACCATGCCCCACTCAGAGAAAGTAGCTGCCACTGGGTGAACCAAAGTGAGCAGAGCTGAAGCAAGCCTAAGGATCCCAGTCACGCACCTCTCCATGAAATAGGCAGGGTCAGTAATGATCTTCCTTAGAGACGTTCGGAGCTCCTCAGCCAGCGTCTCTGGGAAACTGGGAAGCGCGTCCTATAACAGAGATGAGAGGAGCCGTTCCACCCCCACACTCACAGGGGAAAAATCAGAGGGCAGAGACCAGGCGGCAGCAGCAGGTCTGGTTTGATCGCAAGATCAAAGGGACATCCTCACCAGAGGCACACTGTATCCATAGTGGGCGACAGAAGTCGTGGGCATCGAGGAGCGCTGGCGCTGGTTCTTCCCATCTTCCTGGCGATCGCGAAACCTGCTCCCATAATCCTGCACGTGGGAGCCAGCGCGAAAGCTCTGCGAGGATCCAGGGGTCCCCAGTCAGACACTCCGCCTGCTCTCGCCTTAGCGCCCCGCGCCCGCCTCCCGGCACACACCCCCCCCCCACGCTCTTAATTCAAACAGTGAGATTCTGGGTAACCCTGGACAAGACCCATTCGGGTCTCAAATGAGCTGCTACCCGCTGAGCCACAAGCCAGTCAGGGTGGGCGGCAGAAAGGCTCTGTCTTCTGTGGAGATTCAAGCAATCCCCAGAGGCCTGCATCCCTGATCAAGGACACATGGAACCTCACCTCTGGGTGGACTCCCTTCTCCAAAGCCAGCTGCTGCTGCAGTTTCTCTGTCTGGGCTCCATACTGGAAGGAACCAGGATGTATGAGACCCCACAAGACCTCCCACTCCAGGGCTCCCTCCCCAAACAGGCGTCCCACATCCGAGTCTTTGACAGTCCTTTCAGGAGGAGGTCACATGGGATGGGCGTCCTAAAGTGCAGGTCATTCAGCTTGGCACCGGGAAGAGTTGTGGGATCCCGTGGACTCGGCTAGGGACATGACCGGGCAAGATGAATGGCTCTCTAGTTAACCTCTGCTAACTCTGATGCCCACACAGGTTAGACCTCTGGGCCTGGCAGAGCAAGGGGAAGAGGTTGGGGTCCCATGCAGCCTCGATGAGGGAGAGGGGCTCCCATGGTGCAGCTTACCGACTGACAACGCTGTTGTAGCTTGGTGATCTCAGCCTGCAGCTGGGTGATCTCCTTCTGCTGCCGCTCATAGCCCTCCAACCTCAGGACCAGCACCTCCGAGAGCTCTGCCATCTGCTGGCTGGCTTCAGCTATGGGACAAGCACAGATCAGCCTCGGCTCTGGCCCGCCCCTAGAGGGTCCCAGGGGGCTTTGACATTCTTTGTTCGGGTCTTCTTGTCCAGGAACAGCTTATCAACACACAGATCCCAGCCCATACCAAGCTCCGGTACAGTGGAGACAGTCAACTAGGAAAAGGAACTCAGGATATCAGATAGTACGGGCTATGATAGAGCCAATGGGGGGGGGGGGGGGAGCAGTAGAGAAAATGACGTCATAGGTGGAAGGACCATCAACCTGTGCTGCAAAGCCTAGGAAGGGTTCTGGAAGGAGCCACCGGCTAAGTAAGCCCCACCATACAAAGAGGAAGCTGAAGAGCGTGGGCAGCAAGAGATGCTGGGGCAGTGAGCAGAGGACCTTGTCACACAGGTGGGGGGAGGGGTCGAGATTATCCTTTGACCAATGGGAAGACGGAACTTGATTCGGTTTCAGAAAACTCATCCAGGATGTAGGAAAAAGGACCTGGATGGGCAGAGACCCCATTGTACACTATGAGATGTCGGGGGCTAGAGACATTGAGTCTTGAGAGCCGTGGAATGCAGGGGGAAGGAAGGCCAGGGATGACGTAGGCCGACAGAAGCGGACTGCTACCCTCCTGACGGACAAAGCTCAGGTTGGTGCTAGGCACAGCTCAGACCCAATATGTGACTTTGAACGCCTCCAGCCCTAAATGTCCAGACTCTGGCAGCTGCTGGCTCTCTCCCCGCTGTCCCATCCACATTCCCAGTGTGTACTGTCCCAAATAATAGACTTTAAGGACCCCTGTGGCTTCTGCCGAGCTCTCTTACACAAAGCACTTCCTCAGCTCAGCTCGCGCTCTCTCTCTCTCTTTCTCTCTCTCTTTCTCTTTCTCTCTCCCTCTCTCTCTCTCTCTGTGTGTGTGTGTCTCTCTCTCTCTTCAAAGTCTTCAACACCTGACTCTGCTCTGACTGCTGAGCGCTGGGATCACAGGTGTGCACCGCCACGCTCAGCGACCTCATAAAGCCTGAAATGACGGGTCAGCAGGCCACAGTCATTAATCCTCATTCTAAAGATCAGAAAAGTTCAGAAAAGCCGAGGAATCTGTCTGCGCCTACACAGCTGCAAAGTCCCAGAGCCGAGACCTCAGCTCAGCTCTCCAGTCTCCAAACCCTGAATTCTTCCCACCACCCCTCCAGGCCCTTGCTCCATCCCGAATTACAGCGTCACGTACAAAACTGCTCCACGCATTCCAGGATGAGCATCTGCTCCTCGTCTTCCAGGTTGTCAAGGTGAGAGGCCTGGAGGAAGGGAAAGAGGAAGAGGGCCAGGCTGTCACCACCCCCAGCCAAAGGGCGTGCCTTCCTCCCTGGCCTCACCTCCTCTCGCAGGTGGTCATTCTCCTTCTCCAGTCGCCTCAACTTCTGCTGCAGAGCTTCCAGCTGTGGGCAGCGGTGCTGTGACTCCACCTTAGGGGGCCTGGCAACAGGGCGACAAGAGTCAGCATGGGGTGGAGGGTGGTGGATCCCAGGCCCCATGGCTTCCCCATACTGGATAAGGGTGGCAGTGTCAGCAAGTTCCAACGGCTCTCCTGGCAGGCTCACTGCCAGTGTCCCTGCTCACAAATGAGCAACTGAAGCTCGGAGAAGGGATGGTCCAGGCACAAAGGCAGGACACGTACGGCTTAGGAGCACCGTAAGGATGATCATGCTGTTGGTCTTGATCTCGCTGTCCTTCGTGCTCCTCCTCTTCCCCCTCTTCCTCTTCTTCCTCCTCCTCATCCTCCTCATCGTCGGAGTCCGAGTAGAGCTGAAGGAGGTCATCTCGCAGGTTCACCTGCTTCCGGAGATGCAAAATCTAGGGGAGGAGAAGGAAGCCACTGGAGGGTGAGCACGAAGGCATATAACAGGTGCTAGTTTGGGGAAGGGAACACACTGTCCCCTGCCCTTAGGTGCCCAAATACCTCCTCCCTGGCTGAGCCCAGCATGGTTTCCAGCTTGTTATTCTCCTCCATCAAAGCACTGTTCTGTTTCACCAGGGACTGGCCGATGCGAGCAGCTGTGTTCAGGTCCCGTTCTTTCTGCAAAAGGAGAGCCAGCCATTCATACTTTCCCAGTTTCTGGGAACTCCCAAACAGGAGGGAGGAACCAGGGCTAGGACACACGAAGAAAGCTTCCCCAACACCCAGTAGTCCAGGTACTAGATCACAGACTACTAACGAACTCTGGGGTCTGATTCGATTTCCCATTTTGGGGAAAAGAATAAGATCAGCCCAGATTGCCCCCCTGGAAGCTAATGCATTTCTGGAGAGGGGCCCTCAAGTTGGCCCCCAGGCAGGCAGAAAACAGACAAAATCCCTAAGTCCTGCAGGGCAGAGTTAAAATGAGGGCCGATCTGGGTGAGGAAGGCAATACCCACCTCTTCCAGCAAATATAGCATTACTTTGACATCATCTTCAGTGATTTTCTTCGTGGGAGGTGGGTTAGGACACAGTGCTGCAGGAGGAAAGGCTTGAGTGGGTCAGAGAAAGGAGCCAAGGCTGCCCACAGCCCACTGCGACCCTCACACCAAAGATCATAGAGCCAGGAGACTGAGATCCATCCGGCCCTAGCACCCTCTGCAGAGCTCCGGATCTCAGCGCTCCTGCTTCCTCGAACAAAACCACCCTCTAGGTTCAGGAACTGGAATCCTAGGACCCCTGGGTCCTTGGTCCCCAAGAGATAGGAAGTTAGGGGAAATACAGCTGCAAACTGACTCGTCATGCCTGACCCAATCGGCAGCGAAGCCAGCTCACTGGAGCCTCCTGGGTCATAAAAACATATGCAGTTTAGTCACCTTACACCTGTTGCTTATGACAAGAGGGCCAAGGAGACCTTCAGCACCCAGAAGGGGGCACCAAAGCCTAAAATTGTGCCCGCCCAGAAGAGGAGGAACAGAAGCTCAGTGCCCCGCCCACTCCTCCCGCCTCAGCCCAGCTCCGGGGAAAACACAACCCAGACCCCTGCAGCCACTTAGTGGTCAAAAGCTCCCTCTCCACCCACCCACGCATGCTGGTTCCACGAGCTAGCGCAGGCTCAGAGCGCGACTAGCAGCTCCCTCCGGCAGCCCCCGCCCCTCTGCTGGCACTGCGGTAGATGGGGAGGGGGCACTGAGAGTGCGCAGATCTGCCTCAGCAACAGGCGCGAAGAGGGGGCGAGGAGCGCGCAAGCCCTGAACCTGACGCACACACAAAATTCGTGGAACCCGAAAGGGAGGAAGAGATGGGAAAAGGGAGACTAAACAGGCACCGCGGACAGAGGTCTCCCGGGGTGGTGGAAAGGTGGGAGTGAGCGCCACAGGGGGGCGGGGCTCCTGAGTCGTGGGCCCCTTCCTCCTCCCCGGAGATGCCCGAGTAGCAGTCAGTGCAGGATCCCATAGATTCAGTTTACCTTCCTGCAGCTCTCGAATAAACGCGGCGCGCTCAGGGCCGGACACGCCAGGCCTCCGGCCGATGTACGCGGCTGGCGTCTTCCAGATTCCCTCGGCTTTTCCAGTGCCCAGGCCAGTGGCCCGGGGACCATAAGGCCCCTGGAATACATAACGGGTCCATGGCGCGTCCGAATTACCGATAATCATGGACCGACAAAATCTTCCTGTCTTGATTCGGGATCCTGGAGCTCGCCGTCCGGACCCGGTTCCCTGCGCAGGAGCAGGTTTGGGCTCCGCCGAGGGCTCCGGGGCCGGACTGGCTGCAGGCTGGGTCTCGGGGGTCCCTGCTGCTGGGTCCCCAGACCCCGTCCCTTCCCCCGCACTGTTCTGCACCTGTTCCTTGGGGCGCATCTTGACTCCGCAGTGGGCTGCCGCAGCCGAGCCTTTATAACCTGCGCCCGGAGCGGGCTCCACTGGGCTGTACCACGTGTGATGCTGGGGGTCACCGAAGATCAATTAGTGGAGCCGAGGAATCAGAATCGTGCGAGAGTGCATGCAGCAAGTGGTGATGGAAACAGAAATAAAGAACAAGATGAGAAAAGAAAGAGATGAGCAAGTGCCAAATTGGCTCTGCAGGATCGAGTTCACGGTGAAAGGCTTTTATCCCCCTTCCATCTTCTGATAATGGTTCTGTCCAAAGCCGCCGCTTTCCCTGGACTTGGGCTGAGGGACCCCGAGCTTCTTGTCTAGAAGCAGTCCCCCTCCCCGCCCCCACCCAGTGCGCTCCCGCCCCCCGGACTTCCAGTTTGTGCCTTTTCTGTTGTCATACACAACGTTGTATAAAGGCTGAGGTGACTTGCGAGGCGGGGTAGTACGCCTGTGTCTTCCCAGGTGGATTAAGCGAGAAATGCAAACTCCTCCAATATGGTTTTCAACGTGTTGCGTGTCACCCACAGGTCCTCGCGCGCTCACACTCCCGCACTCCCCCCTGGACGTCTTCCATCTTAGTGCATTCACTCCTGGTTCTTTATTTCCAACCCTAATTCGCAGGGCCTGCCGTCCTTGTTCTTCAGACTTTCCAGAAACGGCATCTTCTGAGGAGATCCCGCTTAAATGCTTTGCTGTGACCGCTCTTCCAGGACCTCCCGCCACATATGCCCCCCACCCATCTTCCCAAAGCATCCGTCATCCCGAGGTCTGAAAGGACCAATGTCGGTCAAGACCCGTGCTCTTCAGCCCACGGATGGTGTGCTCCCCAGAAAACTGGGGTAGGGGTGGGAGCCAAGCAGGGCAGTAGCCATTTCTATGGGTTTAGACTGGAAGACGGGCTAAATAAGGAGATGGGTGGCTCATTGATGAAGGTCTCAAAATAATTTTTGATGTCCTCCATTCTTCTCCACCGTCCTCTAGTTGCCAAGCCTACTGACTTTACCTTTTGTGTGTGTGTGTGTGTGTGTGTGTGTGTGTGTGTGTGTGTGTATGCCTCCCGAGTGCTGGCCCACCGCGCTCAGATTATTTTAAATTTTTGTATGTGGTGTATGAACCCGTCCGTATCTGTGGGCGGAAGTCAGTGGTCAACAGTAGCTGTTGCCTATCGCTTTCCACCTCATTTTTTGACACAAGGTCTCTCTCTCACTGAAGCTGGAGTTCAGTACTTTGACTAGACTGTCTGGCTAGTGTGCCCCAGGCATCCACTTAACTTCACCCCACCCTCAACCCTGGGGTTTACAGACAGGTATCTTCCTGTGGGTGCCAGGGATCCAAACACAGGCCCTTGTACTTACACAACAGTTTGCCTTTGCGTTGTCTCCTCAGCTCCCTACAGATTGTCTTGTTTTGTGTGTATGGCTGTTTTGCCTGCTTGTGTGTCTGTGCACCGCTTGCATGCCTACGGTCCACAGAAGCCAGAAGAAGGCATCAGATCCCCCTAGAAATGGAATTACAGATGGCTGTGACCTGGGGGGAAAACCCAGGTCCTATAGAAGAGCCGCCTGGACTCTCAACCACTGACTCATCGCCCCATTTTCTTTTGGTTTTAAGAGAGGATCTCACTGTGTTGTCCAGGTTAGCTTAATGTGGGTCTGAAGAAATGGCTCAGCAGTTTAGAGCACTGGCTGCTCTTCAAGAGGATCTGGATTCAATTCCCGGCACCCACATAGCAGCTCACAACTGTCTGTAACTCCAGTGCAAGGGAATCCTTCACATCAATGTACATAAAATAAATTTAAATAAATTATTTTAAAAATTCACTATGAGCTGGGCGGTGGTGGCGCACGCCTTTAATCCCAGCACTTGGGAGGCAGAGGCAGGTGGATCTTTGTGAGTTCGAGACCAGCCTGGTCTA
>NW_004949129.1:47133-76570 GCF_000317375.1 Microtus ochrogaster | reverse complement strand
CAAAGAATGGATAAGGAAAATGTGGTACATTTACACACTGGAGTATTACACAGCAGAAAAAAATAACGGCAGCTTGAATTTTGCAGGCAAATGGATGGAGCTAGAGAACATCGTATTGAGTGAGGTAACCCAGACCCAGAAAGACAATTATCACATGTACTCACTCAAAGGTGGTTTTTAAACATAAAGCAAAGAAAACCAGCCTACAAACCACAATCCCAGAGAACTTAGACAACAATGAGGACACTAAGAGAGACTTACATAGATCTATTAATCTACATGGGAAATAGAAAAAGACAAGATCTCCTGAGTAAACTGGGAGCATGGGGACCTTGGGAGAGGGTTGAAGAGGGAAGGGGAGAGGCAGGGAGGGGAGCAGAGAAAAATGTAGAGCTCAATAAATATCATGGGGAAAAAAACTGAAAAAAAAATTCACTATGTTTCCCAGGTTGGTCTCAATTCTCCTACCTCAGACTTTCTTGAACTGGGATTATAAGCATACCCAGTTTGAATTTCCATTTTAAATACATCTCAAATATAGCAAGTTTCAGGCCAGCCAAAGCTACAGAGTGAGACCTTATCTCAAGAAAAAAACAAAACAAAATAAAAAAAATAAGTGATTTTCAAATGTTCATCTGCTTGGCTCTTCTGTTGTCCAAGCTGTAGTATCCAACTCCCTACACTCCCCCGACACTTCCCACACACCTGCCTTACCCCCTCCTGGATCCAGGTCCATTCATTCTTCATAATACACTTAACTAAGCTAAGGAACTCTGGAACCCCTTCCTCACAGCCATCCTTGCCTGGGCCCTAGAGAAGACTGATACCTAAGGTTTTTGCCTAGCATAGAGGCTCCTAGTACCTTTGGGATCAGGTTTCCACACAGTCTGGAACAAGAGAGACAACCCAGAAAGAATCAAAGTGCCCCTCCATCAGTATCCCATCAAGAAGCACTGACATTCGAACATGTCTTTCTACCACATGATAGTGTGCATCCGCAGCCTCAGCCCTTGGGAGCTGAGACAGGTGAATTATGAGTTCAAGGTCAACCTGGACCCCGTGGCGAGTTTGAATCCAACCTGGACTACTTAGCAAGTTTGAAGACAGCTTGGGCTACATGAGAACATGTCTTGATGTTGCTCCCCTCAAAACAATGTTTCTATTTCTGTTCATCCATCCATTCAACAAACATATTGAGTACCTGCTCTAACTCGTGTGTTTGTGCATGTATGGGGTGTGTATGTTTGTACGTTTGTACGGATGCCAGAAGCTACAGGAAACACCTCTCTCTACCCACCTTACTCCTTTGACACAAGGTCTCCCAATGAACCTGGAGTCTGACATTTTTCAGCTTTGCTGGCTGGCCAGCAAGCCCCAGAGATTCTCCGCTCCTTGAGCCCCATCCTCCAGCACCAGGGTTACCGGCTCATGTAGCCACAGCCAACTTTTCCCATGGATACTGGAGATCCAAACTCAGGTGGTCAAGCTTGTACAGCAAGCACTCTTACCCACTGAGCCATCTCCCTGGCCCTAAGTGCCGATTCTATATGCCAGGTACTGCGCTAGACTAGGGCTAAGGCAGGGAACGAGAGGTACTCCGGCTCCGCTCTCCTGGAATTTACAGTCTAGAGGAGAGACAGGTAAACAAGAAAACAAGTCAGATAGTCACGGATTTCACAAGTTCTCGGAGAGGTACAAAGAGGTATGATTGAGAGAAACAGAAAGTCCCCGCTCTCAGAGGGTGGAGAAAATCATCTGCGGAATAGTCATTTTGCATCCCAGCCCACACCTGAGCTGTCGGCATACACGGCTCACTTAGACTCCTTCTCTCCCTCAAGTAGCCTCCCTCCCTGGGGACCAGGGCTTCGTACTCCTGACTGGTGAGTGGACCCTGCTCCCCACTTCTCCTCCTAGTCCCCCCTCCTTTCCACACCCATCAGCCCCCAGCCCCACAGGGATTCATCTGCCTGTTTATCAAGGGCTCTGTTCTCTCTAATCAGGTCAGGTTTGAAATAGTACTTCACCCTCAACTCCTGCAGTAGCAGGGAGACATCATAAAAGAAATGGCACCCTGCTGAACTTGGACCCCTCCCAGCCTCTACCTGCTATTTCTTCCCCTCCTTTTCCTTGGGTTCTCTCTCTCTCTCTTCTACCATCTACCCATCTATTCATCATCAATCTATTGTTTTTGTTTTTTCAAGACGAGACAGGGTGTCTCTGTAGCTTTGGGGCCTGTCCTGGAACTCGCTCTGTAGACCAGGCTGGCCTCCAACTCACAGAGATCCATCTGTCTCTGCCTCCCGAGTGCTGGGATTGAAGGCGTGTGTCACCACCACCCAGCCTATCATCAATCTTTTTTTTAAAGATTTTATTTATTTTTTGTGTATACAAGAGGGCTCCAGATCTCATTACAGGTGGTTGTGAGCCACCATGTGGTTGCTGGGAATTGAACTCAGGACCTCTGGAAGAACAGTGTTCTTAATCTCTGAGCCATCTCTCCAGCCTATCAATTTTTTTAAAGATTTTTTGGTTTATGTGTATGTTTTACTTGCATGTACATGTATCACATGCATGCCTGGTGCCCAAAGATACCAGAAGAGGGCATTGGATCCCCTGGAACTGGAGTTACAGATGATTGTGACCCACCATGTAGGTGCTGGGAACTGAACCCAGGTCCTCTGCAGAACACGTGCTCTTAACCAATAACACATCTCTCCAGCCCCCATCTACCTTTTTGAAGACAGGATCTTGTTATGTAACTCAAGCTGGCCTGGAACTCTCTATATGCGCAGGCTAGTCTCCTTATCCTGCCTCATCTCTCTGGGTGTATAACTTACAGGCATGCCTTAGTTACTGTCCTATTGCTGTGACAAGACACCATAACAGAGGTGACTCTTTTTTTTTTTTGCTGTGTCTTTTTTTTTAATTAATTAATTTATTTATTTATTTCAAGACAGGGTTTCACTATGGCTTTGGAGCCTGTCCTGGAACTAGCTCTGTAGACCAGGCTGGTCTCGAACTCACAGAGATCCGCCTGCCTCTGCCTCTCGAGTGCTGGAATTAAAGGCGTGCGCCACCACCGCCCGGCTTAATTTATTTATTAAAGATTTCTGCCTCCTCCCCGCCACCGCCTCCCATTTCCCTCCCTCTCCCCCCGATCAAGTCCCCCTCTCTCATCAGCTCGAAGAGCAATCAGGGTTCCCTGACCTGTGGGAAGTCCAAGGACCACCCACCTCTATCCAGGTTTAGTAAGGTGAGCATCCAAACTGCCTAGGCTCCCTCAAAGCCAGTACGTGCAGTAGGATCAAAAACCCATTGCCGTTGTTCTTGAGTTCTCGGTAATCCTCATTGTCCGCTATGTTCAGCAAGTCCGGTTTTATCGCATGCTTTTTCAGACCCAGGCCAGCTGGCCTGAGTGGGTTCCCGATAGAACATCCCCATTGTCTCAGTGTGTGGGTGCACCCCTCGCGGTCCTGAGTTCCTTGCCCGTGCTCTCTCTCCTTCTGCTCCTGATTTGGACCTTGAGATTTCAGTCCGGTGCTCCAATGTGGGTCTCTGTCGACAGAGGTGACTCTTACACGGGAATGTATTTAACTGGGGCTGGCAGAGGTTTAGTCCATTCTCATCACGGCAGGAAGCAGAGAGATATGGCAGCTGAGAGCTTTGAGAGCTTTACATTCTAATACACAGAGAGAGAGAGAGAGAGAGACAGACAGAGACAGAGACAGAGAGACAGAGAGAGAGAGAGAGAGAGAGAGAGAGAGAGAGAGAGAGAGGAGAGAGAGAGAGAGAAAGAGAGGAAAGACTGGTCCTGGTATGGGCTTTTGTGTCCTAGTGACATACTTCCTTCGACAAGGCCACACCTCCCAATCTTTCCCAAACAATTCACCAACTATTCGTGACTAAGCATTCAAACACGTTAGTCCACTGCAGGACTTTCTCATTACACCGGGCTGTTCCCAAGTCGGTTCTACAAAGCTGTTGAGAGTGGATCGGCCAGGGTCACTACAGAGAAGACAGAAAATGTAAGATTTTTTTATCGTTAGCTTTTATTACCTTTAGCCGTCTTTGTTTTTGTGGGGTTTGTGTCTTTTTTAATCTCATGCCTCTAAATTATCTTCCAATCATTGCTCATCCCTGACAAACACTTAGTAAGCATTGCGACAGGCATTTGGGACACACCAGTGAGCAAAGAGGACAGATCTCTGTCGTCTTAGGAGTCCTGTGCTGGGGGAGCTACAAACCATCAACAAAGAACTGAAGCCCAGGGTTCAGCCCAGTGGCAGACACCTGTAAGTGATCCCAGCCCTCCAGAGACAGAGGCAGGGAAATCAGAACAGCCTGACCTATGAGAGTGACAGCTGTCTCCAAGAAAAGGAAAAGGAGATGGGGATGGGGGGTGCTGTGGAGGACACAGTGGGGGTGGTGGGGTGGGAGCTGTGTGACTCTTCTGGGGGGAGGTGTGAACAATGCCTCTTCACCCCAGATATGGCACCAAAGACAAAGCAGGGATTCCCCCCGAGGTCAGCTTGCTGAACCAGCGAGTTTACTGAGGACCATACAAAGTTATTTCCAAAAGTAGAGATGCTCAGCCCAGTGGCACTGTCCTCGAATCCCAGAACGCAGGAGGCTGGGGTAGGGCTTCCGGAAGAGCAAAACAGTATCTAAACTGATGATCATCTCACCAATCCTCCTCAAACTTTTTTCTTTTTCTTTTGGAAGACAGGGTTTCTCTGTGTAGCCCTGGCTGTCCTAGAACTCACTTTGTAGACCAGGCTGGCCTTGAACTCACAGAGATACGCCTGCCTCTGCCTCCCAAGTGCTGGGATTAAAGACATGCACCATCACTGCCTGGCCCTCCACAAACTTTTCATCCTCCTGCCTCAACCTCACAAGGAGCTGGGGTCACAGACATGGACCACCATTCCCCACAGTATATGTGTTTTCTTTTCTTTTTTAAAAAGATTTATTTATTTATTATGTATACATCATTCTGCCTCCATGTATGCCTGCAGGCCAGAAGAGGGCGCCAGATCTCATTACAGATGGTTGTGAGCCACCATGTGGTTGCTGGGAATTGAACTCAGGTCCTCTGAAAGAACAGTCAATGCTCTTAACCACTGACCCATCTCTACAGCCCATGTATATGTGTTTTCATTGTCAACAGAAAGCTTGAAGGTGACACACTCCCTGTGTTTGCTGTGGACGGTGAGGAAGAAGAGGAGGTGGCTCTTTTGACATCTGCCCAGGCCAGCCCTCATGAGGCCACAGCTCTGGATCTCTGTCAAGCGCCTCCTTCCCAGGCAGTTTCTCTGTGCCTGGGCACTTGCAGCTTACACCAAACACAGAACAGGGCACACAGTAGGAGCTCTTAAGTTCTTGTGAACTAGACATCTCCTTGCGCATGTAGAAGCAGCCCTAAGGCCTTTGGGAAGTTTGAGTAGGGAGGGAAATGGAACACCAAGGTGAAATTGGAGAACCCGCTAGGTCTGGGCGTTGGAATCAGGCAGTTCTGACTGTGGCCTCCAGAGGGCAGTGTCAGCCCACACTCGGCTGCACCCCTGGGCCGGCTGGCTCATTCACCGGACTGAGGACAGATGAAGAAGAGAGGTCTTCTTCGTAAGGCATCATTGTGGCCACTACCAGGCGACCCAGAGGGGACTCTGATCCTGCTCACTATCTGCTACAGAGACGTCTTAAGGAACTGAGGTCTTTGGCCATCTCTTCCAGTGTGTCCTCTCCAACCCCTAATAGGCCGGAAAGGGAGTGGGGTGCCAAACCCTCACACCTCGTCCCGCCCCCCGTCTCCGCCAAGAACTTGCAGGCACAGTTTCCCTAATTCCCAACCTTGGGTAGCCCTCGCCTAGCTCAGGTCCCTCTCACTGACTCCTTGGTCGGAAAGAGTCACCAGTAGGGTCACCGAGGGTCAACGCCATAACTGCCCAGTGCAAGGCCTCAGGATTCTTTTCTGAATGACCAAGGACTTGGGGATACTTCCTCCTGGCTTTCCCCCTGCTGTCTCCTGCAGGCCTTGGGGGCTGCTCGCTTTCCTGGATTCTGTCACCCAGGCACTGCAGTCCCTCTTCCAAGCAGCACCAGCACAAAACCTCTTCATACACTCCTTACCGGATGGGATTTCCAAGGACCAGGCCTTTCCCATCTCTCAGAGCCCCTCCCCCTTTTTTTAACCCTTCCTCTCAGAATTCAGCCAAACTCTTGGGGCTCAGAGGCCCCCGGTTCCCAGCAGGAGTTCAGGCTGTGCTTGCCAGAACACCTTCAGGAGCGCTGTCTGTCTGTATCTCACGCCCCCTGCTGGCTATATTTCGGAAAGGCGAGATGCCGGGTCCAGGAGAGCAAGTTCTAGTGAGCAGAGAGGTGTGAGGTGCTGGGTTGCGGAAGGACCAGGGTCTCAGGTCCAATGATTTCTCGTTCCTAACCGCTGCGCTCCCTGACACCGCCCTGACTCGTGCACCGGGACCTCCACTGCCGATGGGGTCTGGTGTATTCTCGCAGCTCCCTCTCTGAGCCAATTCTAGGAAGCTCTGAATCCTCACCCAGACTTTGTCATCTCCTGATGCTCACCGTCCGCGATGGTGATGGGTAAAATAATCCAGTTTCCCCATTTCACCAGTGATGTTGGCAGCGTCTATTTTGTTCACTTTTACATGCTTCGGAATATAATTAGGTGTGCAATAAATATTTATTGAATGGATAAACAAGGATGGACACTGGGTGTGGGTACATGGGGAGGTACATGTCGTGCTGGAAGCCCTCAGAAAGTCGCGAGCTGCTCTGTAGATGCTGGGAATAGAACCTGGGTCTTTCTGGAATAGAAATGGGTTCTGAAAGACCACCCATTGCTTTTGGTGGGGCGACTGTCAAACCACTTTATTTCTAGGCTTGGGGAAGGGCTGAAGAGGTCCAAGTCATCTGATATTCTCCGCGGGGCAGAACTCCATAGCCCTCTCACTCCCCTAAAAGCAGCCTGTGCTCCGAGCTGCTGAGCCATCTCCCCAGCCCATTCCTTTCTGTTTTGCGGTAACTAACCTGCCCAGGCAGATCTTGAACTCACAATACTCCGGCCTCCGTTCTCTAAGCAGCTGAGACTGCAGGAATGCACAGAGCCTCACTTCTGTTGGTAGGTGGTTCTGCTTTGGGGGAGGGGTCTCTGGGGATGTGTGGCCTTGAGCTTCTCTTTCCTGGTTTAAGCTGTCATTGTAGGCTACCCAGCCCATATTCAGACCCATTAGACCAGAGCATCATTAGACTGGACCCAGTCCCATTTGGGGAGAACAGGGGAAGCTGCTTGAGAGAGAGTTTGGCATCTGGGATTCAAAGTACGGTTCCAGGACAGAGTCACCCTCAGAAGGTCACTGTGCCTTCCAGTAACCACTCAGGCAGTGGCTCCCACTACCAAGGTCTCCAGGATCAGAACGCACCCCCAGCTCTGGCTGTTACACCTTTGACATCTGATGGCTCTGTCTCAGGTGGATACAGCAAACCACTGTCCCTTCCCACTCTCCGGTCAGGGATCTGAGCATTTGCTTCTTGGGCCACAGTATGTCAATGCTCTCCCTAATGCCCTGCTCGGACATGGGTGGAGCAATATTCTTACATGCTGCCAAACAAGAAAAGGACAGTGGATATCAAGAGTCCCGGAGCCTTGAAGAAAGCCTGGCAAAGAGCAAGCCTCTAGGGGACCCTTACAAGGATGAGGGAATGAGGGGCAAGCATTCCAGTCCAGGGACTCCGTCAAGGAGCTTGCTGTACTCTATGTGGGTAGCCATCTTCCAGTAGGACCCACATAGAACAAAAGATACAGGAAGGAGTTTGCCCTTCCTATCCTCATTGTTTGAGCTGGGCATTGGAGCTTATCTCTTCCTGATGCCAGGCTGGCACTTAGGAACTGGGCTCTCCCACTTAGCTTCCAGATCTTCTAGAAAGACACCACTTGGGTGCCCAGTCTCTGGCTTGCAGAGATAGATGGTACATCCTGGGACTTCTCAGCCCCCATCATCAGTTTCTCTTAACACATGGGCCAACAGTTCATAGTATATCTTATGTGTGTGTATATGTATGTATGTATGACTTGTACACACATCTGTGTATATATGTCCCTCCCCCTCCCCTCTTTCTGAGAGACCAGAGTCTCTCATGTAACCCAGGCTAGCCTTGGATTCATTGCATAGCCAAGAATGACCTCAAACTCCTGGTGGTTCTGTCTCCAGCTTCTGTTCCAGTGCTGGGATTATAGGTTTGTAAACCAGGCTATCCATATTTCTTACTAGTTGTTTCTCTGCAATTTGTGATCCTCCCGCCACAGCTTCCTGAGTATTGCGATGACAGAGGTCCGACACAACAATATTGGTTTCTGTAAACTTAAGATGCAGCTGCATTTCTCAGGCTGTTCCCGTGTCTTGTGCACAACATAACTTCATATTCTATGTGCACAGATTTCTAGGGATCCTAGATCCTAACTAAAGGATTCATTCAGGGGTCCAGCTAATTATTTCGTAGTTACTTGAGACTGTCTTTTATATGAAGCTATAGACCTTTAAAAGAACCTTCTTGTGGTGCGCACACATGCACGGCACACATGGAAGTCAGAGGACAGGTTACAGGAGTCAGTCCTCTCCTTTTACCAAGCGGGACCAAACTCAGACCGTTGGCTTGACAGCAAGCGCTTCCCACTAAATCGTTTTGCCAGCCTGAGATGAGGTTTTGTGTGACGTAGATTTTTCTTTTTCAGTGTAAGATTCCATAACTTTTTTAAAAAAAGACGCGGCTTATTTGTATTACGTGTGTCCTGATATGAGCACAAGTGGTGTTGCTTGTGAGCTCCAGAAGGGTGTGTCGGACCTCATGGGGGTGGAATCACGTCACTGCCAAACTCCAGTTTGTGAGTAATGAGTAATGAGTGTTCTTTACCACTGAGCCCACGGCATCACGGCATTTCCTTTTTTTTTTTTTTTGAGACAGGGTTTCTCTGTGTAGCTTTGGAGCCTGTCCTGGATCTTGCTCTGTGCACCAGGCTGGCCTCTCAACTCTCGAATTCACGGAGATCCACCTGCCTCTGCCTCCTGAGTGCTGGGATTAAAGGTGTGCGCCACCAATGCCCAGCTGGCATTTACTTTTAGTGATTTCACTTGGTAAAGGGCTTGCTATAGCAGCCAAAGTTCAAGTTGTAAAAAGCAGGGCACAGTGGTACACGCCTACCATTCCCATGCCAGGAAGCCGAGACTGGAGAATCCCTGGGACTTGCAGGTCAGCAAGTCTAGCCAAACTGATAGCTTCAGGGGGGACACTACTCTCAAAAATAAAACCAAAACCAACTTGAGTAGGCCCATGAGATGGCTCAGTAGGCAACGGCCCCTGCCATCAAGCCTGACATCTGAGTCCATCTCCACCACATATATAAAAAATAAACAAAAAATTAAAAAAGTCAGGTGGTGGTGGTGGCACACACCTTCAACTCCAGTGCTTGGAAGGAAGGTGGATCTCTGTGAGTTTGAGGCCAGCCTGATCTACAGTGAGATCCAGGACAGCCAGAGCTACAGTGAGACCCTGTCTTGAAAAACCAAAACAGACAACCTTATTGTAGAAATCTGCCTAGTTCTGCTCCTGTCCCATCGCCATTTCTGAGAGCACTGGGCTTGACATTGAGTCTACTGTCCTCCCCTATGTGAGTGGCACCTGCCATTTCGATAGGTGTATCTCTGCTATTGTGGCTGACTGGGTATAAAAATGTTACCTGTGGGTGACAGAGTAACCCTTGCTCCACACTCACAGTCCAAGGGCTCCTGTTCCTTGGCCATGGCTGTACCAACATACCTTCCACATGACTCAAGTCCCAGTGTCACCTCTGACCTAGGAACACCCAGTCAGTTCCATGGCGACTCCCCCAGCCAAGCCACTAGCAAAGGAAGTGGCCCTTTCTGTGGTGAACCATGGCGGTGATCTACCCAAAGTTTTCCACATCCCTTGTCACTGCTATAGCCTTGACATTCCCCAGGGGCTGTCCTGTAGATCTGGGATAGTCCCCATTTCCCAACCTCCTTGGCATAAAGGCTGGTCATGTGACATAGTCACAATAAATAGCAGGTACGCGCCTGGTGTAAACATCTTTCCGGAAGCAAAGAACTAAAACCTGGGGGAATCAAGTCTGTCCTGCCCTCACCCTGTTTGTTTGTTTTGTAACTTACTGTTGTAAGTGTCTGATTTGTTTTTCTTTGGGGGGGGGTTTAAGACAGGGTTTCTCTGTAGCTTTAGAACCTCTAAGAGGGAACTCGCTCTGTAGACCAGGCTGGCCTTGAAGTCACAGAGATCCACCTGCTTCTGCCTCCCAAGTGCTGGGATTAAAGGTGTGCGCCACCACCGTCCAGCTGCGTGTGTGTTTTGTCTGCACATATGTCTGTGTGCCGTTTGCCTGCCTGGTGCTCAGAGGCCAGCTTCCTTGAACTGGAGTTACAGTTGTGAACTGCCATGCAAGGGCTAGAACAGAATCCAGGTCCACAGAAGAGCACCTGGTGCTCCGAGGCATCTCTCCAGCCCCCTTGACTCTCCTTCCGTCTGGAATCCTTGTGTCTTCAGCTTTCATCTGACACTTGGCAGAAGGACCAGGCATGATTCCTCTGAGCATGGGGACTCCCAAGCCTGGCACAAGCCAAACTCATGCTCTACACCGAGCTATAACACACTTCTATTTTACAGATCAGGAAATCAAAGGTTCCAAGAACTGACTTTCTCGGGGTTGTGAGAAAGCCTACATGAAAATGGGCCATTGATGCTAATTAATCTATGCGCCCTTTTTGACCAGGCTGCTGGGGAGCTCAGAGCTCCAGCTCAATCACGGCTAGAAATTAACCTTCAATCTTTCTGTAAAGGTTTTGCTGCCTCCTCCTCTCCCCTTGTCCTTGCTGACTGTTACAGGGCTAAAGACTGATTCTTCCTTGATGGCCACTGCACATCTTCTTTGGGGGTGGGTGGTACTCATGGCGTCTTCCCTGGCATCTCTAGATCATTCTGCCCTGTGTTCAGCAGCTAGAGAGAACATGAGCATCCTCTCTGGTTTCTACCTGAGCTCATGCCAACAACAGGGAGCACCAGTCATTGGGAGTGAGATCCCAGCATGCCTGTCTGGGAGCATCAGCCACTGCATCCAGCAGGCCTAGCTAACACCATCTTTCCCCACTGCTGGTTCAGGTCTGTTCTCTCCTGTGGTGTTTCTCACACCAGAGGGACGGTCCGTGCAAAGCCCAGGTGACACGAAAACACGTAGAGGGTGCTGGCCACCACGCGTGTCACTGAAGATTGGGAGCAGCAAAGAATCATGGGGAGAGCTGGACAGGAGCTGGGGTGGGCCCACTACGGGCCAACAAGAAGCCTGTATTAGCAAGCTTTAGGCCGCAGAGGGCATCTATCACAACTACATTATGGCAGGACAGAGGTTGAGGCCAGCAAGGAGCTTGCCTGTGGAGCAAAACAGCCTGGTGTCAATAAAGCAGAAGCTCTTCCGTTACCTATCCTGTGTCCTAGACTCCTAAGGTTCCATGTGAATATGGAATTAAATCATTAAATTGACTTCAGGTCTTCAAATGCTCCCTTCTCCCCCATTTGCCTCGCCCAGCCCCGAGGACAACAAGGCTTGGCTAAGTAGGGTATCCCAGGCTACTAGGAGAGGTCCCTCACCCCTACTATACCCCTTACTCCTCCCTCCCCAGACCCACAGTGCTTTAACAGCCTCTATTGGATCTGTGTCTTATTTTATTTTCTTTGCTTTGGTCTATACAAAAACAAAAAGAAAAGAAAAACCAATAACCAAAAACATAAAGCAATCATAATAAAACTCTGATGGAACTCCCCTTCTAGTCCCCCAAACCCATGTGCAGGAGGTGGTGTGGGGGTCAAACAGGAAGGGGAGGAGGAAGCCCCTCACCACACCAGAGGGGTGATCTAGAGCACTTCTGCAGGTGAGCTGGACCAGTGTAGGGCAAGGTGGAAGGGGGCTTCACCAAGAGCTCCCCCGGAGAGGGGCAAAGCAGACTTAGCAACCTGGAGAGAAGGGCAGGTCCTGGAGGGGGGCACTTGCAATCCCCACTCTTTCCCCCCCAGAAGGTCCCTGAACTTTTCAAAAGAAGCATTGGATGTCAGGGGCGGGGCTTTGAACCTGTGTCTTGGATATCCCAGGAGGGCAGGGCAGTTGGATGCTGAAGTTCATTGAGAAAACTGCCTCCTGGTGGGGGGAGGCGAGGGGGGGGGGAGGAAGTCAAGGGGACCCAGGCAGCTGGAGTAGAGCCGAGAGGATTACTGTGCAAGAACACAGGCTGAGTCTAAAGCTTTAGTGGCCATAGCCATAGTGGGGAGGGGGAAAAGGTGCTGGGCCTGGATCCAGAGCCTGGTCCAGGGCAGAGAAGCAGGAGCAGACACCATCCCAAGAAACCCTACGGAGGAACTCTCTGAAGCATGGGTTCAGCAGGACATCCAGGCTGGCTCCCGGGGTTCGGGGACTTTTCTGTCTCATCCCACAGTCTGCTCGAGAGCTTCCCGGGTGAGAAACAGCTCCTGTGGGGCATACAGACACAGGGATCAGGTGCTTGGCTGGCCTGCATCCCCTAGAAGCTCAGGATGCTATTGTGGCACCTGCCTATCACCCCCGAAAAACGCCTTTTTCTTTATTTGCTTAGAAGTAGCTGGAGGAGCAGGAGCTGGGTGCCAAGCAAGGGAGGGACAAACACAAAGGAGCAAGGCTCCCAGGCTCCCGCAGTGAAGCCCTTAGGGGACTAAGGCGGGACAATCCTAAATTCAAGGCATACCTGGGCTCCAGACTGAGTTAAAGCCTAGCCTAGACAGTTTAGCGAGACTATTTCAATATAATGGAAGACAAAACCGGGGTTTAGGATGCAGTCCAGTGGCAGAGCATTTGCCTAGCACACACAAAGTCCTAGGTTCGATTCCCAGGCTTATGAAAGAAAAAAAATGATCAAAAAAATAAAAAAGTGATGTCACTAAGGCTGGAGACAGATCTGAGGCCAGGCTGTGATACATAGTGAACTTTAGGCCAGCCTGAAACAGTAAAACCCTGTCAATAATAATCTTCATCTTCATCAAGGGAGGCCAGAGCACAACAGATCAAAAACCTTAGGATTCCTAAACTCCTCCTCCACCCTACATGAGCCAGGATTTACAGCCCAGAAAGGAGCTGTCCCCACCAGACCATTCAGAGGGGAAAGCAGGTGCCACCGTAACCACGGCTACAGGCAGAGAGCAAGGCTACAAGACAGGAAGGGGCCATACTGAGGTGGAGTCAGCTAGGCCAGCATGTGGTCTGCAGTGGGGTAGGGAGGCCTCAGGCCGTCGCTGTAGGTGTCCATGGGGTAGTCCCCATCCATGTCCATATGCATATCGAGCGTGTCCAGAGGAACATCGCTGGAGTACATGGGGCGGTAGGTGGCATCCATGTCTGGGGACGAAAAAGAAAGACTTGTCCAGGGATCTGCAGGTCACACATGGTAGTAGAACAGTCCTACTGCTAGGACCCTAGCTCCCTCCCCACCCCCACCTACTGCAGGAATCTAGACTGGAACACACTGGCTACCATAGGTTTCTGCTCTCACTCACAAAGCCCTGGGCAATGGGTTGGGGCCCCACACTTACCGTCTGCGTAGGGTTCATTGATTGGGATCATACTCTGGGCCTAAGGAAGAACAGAAAGACGTAAGTGTGGAAAGTATCCTCTGGGCTACCTTTCCACCAAAGGACAGAGAGGTGCTCTAACGGACAAGGAGACCCCTCAGGGAAGGAAAAGAAAACACCAGTGTTGGGGGCTGGAGAGATGGCAGATGATTCAGTGGCTAAGAGCACTGGCTGCTCTTCCAGAGGTCCTAAGTTCAATTCTCAGCAACCACATGGTGACTCACAACCATCTGTAATGGAATTTGATGCCCTCTTCTGTTATGCATGCATATACATATAATAAATATATATAAATAAATAAATCTTAAAAAAAAAAAAGAAGTTCAAAATCCATTGGTCCCAGCACTAGGGAGGCAGAGGCAGGTGGACCTCTGTGAGTTTGAGTTCAGCTTGGTCTACAGAACTAGTTCTAGGAGAGCCAGGGCTAAACAAAGAAATCCTGTCTCAAAAAAACAAATAGCCAGAATCGTGGTAGTGCACGCCTTTAATCCCAGCACTTGGAAGGCAGAGGCAGACAGATCTCTGTGAGTTTGAGGCCAGCCTGGTCTACAAGAGCTAGTTCTAGGACAGGCTCCAAAGCTACAGAGAAATCCTGTCTTGCAAAACTCCAAAATAAACTAACAAACAAACAAGAAAGCAAAAATAAAAACTGAGTTCAAAATCAACCTTGACAGATCTCTGTGAGTTCAAGGACAGCAGCCTGGTCTATAGAGCTAGTTCCAGGACAGGTGCCAAAGCCGCACATAGAAACCCTGTCTCAAAAAAACAAAACCAAATCAAAACAAACAAACAAAAAGTCAAAACCAGCCCTGAGATGACTATAGAGTTGGAGGTTATCCCTGGCTACACAAGACTCTATATAAAAATAAAAAGACACACCTGAAAACTAAGATAAAATCCCTGAGGTCAGCTAAGCCTCCTCAGAGAGCAATGAGCTGCCCCGTAGCTCGCACAATCAGATGTTCAAGCCCAGTCAGATACTCACAGCCTCCCAGGCAGCTGGGTCATGCTTGAAGAGAGAGTTGGTGAGCTCCACAGACACTCGCTTGCGGTAATCCGGGTTCTTGTCCTCCGAGATGCGGAACAGGACAGCGGCGGCATAGGTGGCTGAGCAGAGGGGGAAGGGAGGTCCAAGTCAGAGGCTAACTCTACTGTGGCCGGAGGAACAGAGCCCAGCCTCCTCCCTTTGGCGCCTGCCCACAGGCACAGCCCCTCACCGGTGCCCTCATTGTGGGAGTGGAGCAGTTCCATGAGAGGGGCAGAGGCGCCCTCGGCATCAATGGCATCGGCAGCCTCCTTGTCCTGGGCCAGCTCACACAGCACCCCGGCAGCCACACGCTGGATGTTCTCCACAGAGGAATACAGGAGCTAGGACAGAGGACGCAGGAGGAGGCGAGGTAAGCCAGGCTGTGTACCTACAGTGCTGCCCACCCTCACCTTGCCTAGCCATCTTAGAAAATGTAAACCTGGGAAAACATAAGGGGGAAAAAGCAGACGAGCGCTATCCCCTGACCAGACACAGCCTCGGCTAACACGTCAGCAAATTACCAGTGTGTTTTCACTACAGTCCATTGGTACACACTATAGATATGTGTGTGTGCGTGTGCATCTGTGTATGCGAGTATGCGAGCACACATGTATAATACATGTGTATATCATGGTGATTGTGTTTGGGGACACACGTACATGTGGGTTCACGTAGTTGTGTATGAAGGTCAGAGTCATGTGTTCCCGTCAGTCGATTCTCCAACTTATTTTTTTGGATAGGGTTTCTCATTGAACCTGAGGATCCCTGTCTGGCTAGGTTCACTCGGTTACGCTGCCACACCTGAGTGCTGGGGATCCGAACTCAGGTCCTCACGATCGCACAGCAACCACCTTACTGACTGAGCCATTTCCCCAGCCCCACTAATCATTTTGATTCCTCTTTTTTTTTTTTTCCTGGCCTGCCATAGAAGAACAAGGCATTTCCCTGTGTATTTCAAAAACTGCCCTATCAAGCTATGCGTTCATACGGATGAGAACGAGAAAACAGCTGCCGGCTGAAACAATCTCTTAGCACTGAAAACAGGATGGAGTGAGTCCTTCACGCTAAAAACTAGGAAGAAAAACTGTTTTCAAAGACAAAAAACAAACCAACTCTTCCTGGGTGGGGGTAGCTTGGGGGTAGAGTGTTGGTCTCCAAGCTTGTGGCCCTGAGTACCACACAACTAAACAAGCAACCCACTGTGTGGCTGTACAGCTGTGTGACACAACAAGCTATTCTTCTGTTTATTTAGCTCTTCCTCTAAAAGATAAGGTCTAGACCGGTCTCTCAGTCTCCCCAGCAACAACTGTGTCCTGACATTCTTCTTCTTCTTCTTGTTTTTTAGATGGAGATTTGTGTAACCCAGGGTAGCCTTAAGCTCACTCTTGCGTGGCTGATCCTCCTGCCTCCGCTCCTGGGTGCTGGAATGACAAGCATGTACCCCCACGCCCAGTTGCTTCCTTCCAGGCCATTTCCTTACCATCAGACAAAGACTTTGTTTGGGACAGCTGTGTCTGCAATTGTTATTTATCTCCCTGTATAAACCTCTGCCATTTAAGTTATGTTAAATGATTTCCTCAAGGGGGGTCAGATTTGAATTCCAGGTCAAAGGATAGGAATATTTCCAAGATGCTCTTCACACAGCAACAGCAGTTCCCAGGTTGCACACACACACACACACACACACACACACACACACACACGCCAGGGCACAAGGCGCTCGTCCAACCCTCAAGCTATCTTCTTTGTTGGCCAGTTTGACAGTGGAAAATGAACTCTTGCTGGGGGCTAGATTTCATTTCTATAAATTCCTGGGCTGCACCCTGTTTGCTTATGAGCCACCTGGGAGCCACTTGTTGACTCTGCCCACACAGCGCTGCTGGGACCCAGCGTTAATGAGCTCCTGTCTGCTGAGACACTCCTCCTGTTTTCCAAGTTTGTGCTTTTCAGGTTGTTTTGAACACGCAGATGCTCCTACTGCCTGCGTAGCTACATCTCACCTCCCGGGCTTCTGAGCTTGGAAAGCCACTCATCCAGGCCTTCTGCACAGTCCCTGGTCCACACACCCCCAAACCCTCGGCAGTGTCTGGGGACACATCTCCTGCCTCTCTGGACTCACCTGGACAAAGAGGGGAATGGTGTTGAGCCGGAAGATCTCCATGCGGTTCATGGGATCCCGGGCGAGGATGTGGAGGGCTCCGGTGCAGCCCTCCACGATCTCTTCCATTTTCACGCCATCCTGCACGAGAAGAGCCGTGAAGCGTGAGGATGGGGACGAGGGGGCCCTGGACAAAGCCCCACCAAGACCCTGACCCCGCTCACTGATGTCAGCTCACCCTCTTATTTCAAACACACAAACTCTGAGGACCCTCCCCTGGCGTCCCCTCCCAAAGAGGCTACCTCAGTTGCCACTGAGCTCATGTACCGTGTAGGGTTGCTGGGTGCCGGCGGCCACATGTCGCTGGGCATCCTGGTGGGCCTTGACCAACAGCTGAACCAGGCGGGGAATGACCGCAGCCTCTTGCAGCGGGGCATGGTTGGCTGGGCACAGGGCCAGATTCCGGATCAGACCAATGGTTGCCTGGCAAGGAAGGAGGCAGTGATCAAAGGTATTCCTTGAACATCTGGACAATCCCAACTCCCCAGCTTCCGGTGTTTTGTACCTGCTGCCCTCTCTTTGAATCCCAGTCCCAGTGTTGTGACAGCCGTATAAGGAAGAGTCCTCACTATTTGAGAAACCCTGCTTGGGGGGATGGGGGGGGCTGTAGGTACAGGACAGAAACAGTCTGGATCTAAGATTGGGGTTTTAGCTCAGGTGGGAGAGGGCTTACCCAGCATGCACAGCGCCCTGGGTTTGAGTCCCAGCCCTACACCAGGTGTGGGGGCACATGGCTGTCATTCCCGCACTTGAGAGAGGTAGAGGCAGGAGGATCAAAGTGATCCTCAGATACAATCTAAGGCCAGCCTGGGATACCTGAGACTCTACTTTTTAAAATAATTGGATTTAGCTCGCTGAGGTGGGACACGCCTATAGTATTCTCAGCAGTCAGGGTCTGAGGCAGGAGAATTGCAAATCTAAGGCCAGTCTGGGCTACACATCTCAGAGACCTTGTCTCAAAAGCCAGCCAGAACTAAGCATGGTGGCAAACACCTTTAATCCCAGCACTTGGGAGGCAGAGGCAGGAGAATCTACATGAGTTTGAGGCCAGTTTGATCTGTATAGTGAGTTCCATGATGGCCAAGGCAACACAGAGAGACCCTGTCTCAAAAAACCAAAATAAATACATAAACGCTAATATTTTTTTAAATGTGTTAATATGTGGGTGTGAGGTCAACTTTGGGTGTTGTTCCCTTGCTTTTTACACATGGTTGTTAGCCAACCCTGTGGTTGCTGGGAATTGAACTCAGGACCTCTGGAAGAGCAGCCATCTTAACAACTGAGCCATCTCTCCAGCCTCTAATAAAAAAAAAAAATTAAAAATAAAGAGACACACGGAACAACAACAACAAAAACAAAACAAAACAAAAAAAAGAAACAGATAAGCAAAACGACTGCAGGTCTCTGGAGCAGAGACAATGTTGAAGTAGAAACTGCTGAGAGTGGTCCTTCCTGTTGTCTGAGCCAGTGTGTCTAGGTCCTCTGTGCTCCTCCTCCCGCGCCCTTCCTTACTATATCCCTGCAGCACTGCATGGGACCGCGCGCATGCGCGCACACACACACACACACACACACACACACACACACACACACACACACGTACAGGCGCGCGCACGCACGCACGCACACCCCGAACCCCCCACAGCAGTGGCTGTGGCCGTTCGTGGCTACCTTGACCAGTGGCCACTGGTTGGGCTGGTTGAGCAACTTCACAATGGCTGGGATGCCATAGTTGAGGCGCACAGAGTTCTGAGCCATCTCGGCCTCCGGGTGGCGGCTGGTAAGGTGCCTCAGGGCACAGACAGCAGGCTCTGTGATGTCATCCTTGTCCCCGGCTCTCAGGATGGCGTGGATGAGAGCCTCCACGCCGCTGTTCTGCGTCACCAGCGTCTTGTTTTTGCTGTTGTTGCAGGTCAGGTTGGAGAGGGTGCCTGTGGCGCAGGTGAGGACGTTGACGTCATCCACACTCAGCTGGTTGACCAGGATCTTCAGTACGCTCTCCAGACCCTCCTGAGAGAGGAAGAGCATGAAGGATGAGGGACACATCACCTCTACACGGCCTCCTCAGTAGGTCCAAGGGGAGCGGATAAGCTGATGGACTTGGTCTTTCTTTTATGTGGCCAGAAACCTTCACCCCGCGGCCTCGCGTGCCCTGGGGAAAACTGTTAGCAGCTCCTGGAGCAGTAGAGGCCATGAGACTGAGGTAGGCCAGCTATTTTCCCACAGACTCAGAGCTGCAGGCTTGCCTCCAAGCCTCTGCTCTTTCCTCTGCCCCACGTGCTTCATCCCTGCTGGCCGCAGGAGGCCTCCGGTCAAGAGGAAGCTAGCAAGGAGGTCAGAGGCTTCAGTGGTCAGCTGATCCCCTGTCATATACTTCTCACCTTGCTGTCCCTTTTCTGTCACACCAGGGATCCTGAACGTAAATCTACTTCCAAGAAAAATCCCTAATTCAGAAACCTCTCTTCTCCCAAGGAAGGCTGGTGGGTCCGAAAGACTATAGGCCTCGGGGATATACAATCATGGGTCAGAACGCCAGCTCTGCCATCTACCAGCTCTCGACATGGGCTTTCTCCCTGAGCCTCAGTTTCTCCCACAACCAATAGGGTTGCTGAGGAGATTAAAGTCAGCTCTCATACCCATGGAAGCCAGCAGAATGGACAGCGCTTGCTGGGCGGTGGTGATGGGTAAACACAGGGACAGAAGTCTGCTTGGAAGATGGTGCCAGGGACTTGCTCTGTGGTTAGTATTTTATTTATGTGTATGAGTGTTTCGCCTGCCTGTGTATATCACCATGTGCATACATGTGTATGTCCACATATGCACCGTGTGTAAGTCTGGCTCCCTCAGAAGCTAGAAGAGGACATCGGATGCCCTGGGAGCCAGAGGTATAGGCAAACGTTCTTCACCCCTGAACCACCTCTCCAGCCCCTGTAGTTGGATTTCCCTCAACGGTACATCACCATCACCTGAACCCCAATTTAAAGATGTCAGCCCCCTTCCTCTTCCCGTCCCAAGCCCTAAGTAGGATGAAAGCCTCCCACTAGAGGTGTGATGGGCTTCTGGGCCTTTCCAGCCTTAGCCATGAGGGAGGAGGACTCACAGGTCCCAGAGACGGGCCCAGGCCCCGACTCACCTGCTTGGTGGCCACATCCGAGAGGTTACGCAGAGTCCACAGGCAGTTTTGCACCAGTCGGGGGCTGTTGCTCGTCAGGTGCTTACCCAGAGCCTGCATCCCACCTGGGGAGGGAGCAGAGGTCCTGTCAGCCTTAGAGGAGCCAGACTGATGGGCAAGGACCCTACCCTGATCCTCCTGACCCCATAGATCACTCTTATAATTTTATTTTTAAAGGCTTAGTGTGTGTGTGTGTGTGTGTGTGTGAGAGAGAGAGAGAGAGAGAGAGAGAGATTCTCAGTGCCCATGGAGGTCAGAAGAGGGCATCAGATCCCCTGAACTTGTGCTACAAGCAGTTGTAAGTCACCAAATGTAGATAATTGGAACCAAACTTAGATCCTCTGGAAAAGTAGCAAGAACTTATTTATTGTGTGTGCAACATTCTGCCTCCATGTGTGCCTGCAGGCCAGAAGAAGGCACCAGATCTAGGGCACCAAATCTCATTACAGATGGCCGTGAGCCACCATGTGGTTGCTGGGAATTGAACTCAAGACCTCTAGAAGAGCAGCCAGTGCTCTTAACCTCTGAGCCATCTCCGCAGCCCCCATAGCAAGAACTCTTCAGGTCTGTGTCACCTCTCCCGTTCCCCCACAGGCCACCTTGCGGTTGGTCCTCACACTTACCGGCCTCCACGATGGCAGGCTTGTTGCTGGGACACACGGACAGCACCTTGAGCACTCGGCTGGTCGTCCAGAGAAGCTTCTCATAGCTGTAGTTCCTCATGATCTGCACTAGCCCCTGCGGTCCCCCGTTGGCCAGGATGATCAGCTGTGGGGGAGGGAAAGGCGAGCATGAGACAACGGATGTACGTGTGTGTGTGTGTGTGTGTGTGTGTGTGTGTGTGTGTGTGTGTTCAGGAGCTATCATTATTAAGCTCCTGCTGGAGTCTTAATGGCTTTTGTGTCTATCAAATAAGCCAATATCTAATACCGAATGCTGGCAAGGATGTGCAAAGGGAGCCTAGCACAGCTATTATCACAATGGTAGTGTAACACACTATAATCCTTTGGAAAGAGTGCTAACCCACTGAGTATAAAGTCTAGAAGTGTTTAAAAACAAACAAAAAGAAAAAGGCCTTCAGTCCTGCTGGTGCTCCACACCTTTAATCCAGCAGTTGGGAAACTGAAGCAAGGAGATCTAGGGTTCCAGGTCAGTCTGAGTTAGATGCTGAAACCCTGTCTAAAACACACAGAGAAAGCTGGAGAGATGGCTCTTTTCCAGAGAAACATGGTTCAGTTCCCAGCACCTACATGGTGACTTACAACCGTCGCTAATTTTAGTTCTAGGACTCCAGCACCCTCTTCTGGCCTCCATGGGTACTGCAAGCCATCTCTCCACCCCGCCTCCTTTTCAATTCTAGGGACTGAATTCAAGATCATCCAGCATACTAGGCAGCTTTCTATCACCCAGTTATATCCCTAACCCTAATTTTTTTCACTCTTAAAATACTGGTACTGAAGAATTCAGAAATAGGATAAGAGACAGTTATCTGTAGACACATTAATATGCCTTCCGGGAAGTGACCTGAAGCCACGGGATGCTTAGCTTTGTTGGAGAGACCCACCTTGCTCTCCTGGTTGCCATAGGCCAGGAGCTGCAGGCAGTCGGTGGTGATAGCCAGGAACTTAGGGTTGTTCTTGTTGAGGAGGGGCACCATCTTCTGCAACCCATCAGCTAGGCGCACCGCCATCTTGGCGCCCTCCTGGTAGAGCAGCAGGTTGTGCAGCGTGGTGATGGCGTAGAACAGGACAGATTCTACAGGGGAACTGGGGAGCAGGCAGAACCCATGTAAGTCAGCTCCCAGAGCCCAGCCTGAATGTGGGTGTGGAAGGAGTGCCCACCACAGCCAGAAAGCTCACCCCAAATCAACCGCCCCGTACCAGTAGCCCTTCACCAAAGTCTCATTCTCCCTTTTCACTTGGGCGTGTGTGTTGGTGTTCGTGAGTGTGTGGAGGCCTGAAGACAACCTCAGGTGCCATCTTTAGGAACACAATCCCCCTCCTTAGATACAGGGTCTCTAACTGGCCCAGAGCTCACCAATTAGGCTAAACTTGGGCAGCCAGCAGTAAGCTCCAGGGCTTCCTCCAGTCTCCACTCCCCCAGGGCTGGGGTTGCAAATGCAGCCTGCTGCATCCAGCACTGTTACATGGGTGCTGGAGATTGACTTGGGTCCTCATGCTTGAGAGGTAACCCTTTATGGACTGAGCCATCCCCCGCCCAAGACACCTGGTCCCATTCTTTTCTTTCTGGTTTTATTATTTTTGGTTTTTTTTTTTTAGAGACAAATTTTCACTATTGGAGCTCTGACTAGCCTAGAACTCTCTGTATAGACCAGGTTGGCTTGGAATGCACAGAGGTCTACCTGTTGCTACTTCTTGAGGACTGGGACTAAAGGAGAGCACTGTCATGTCCAGTCAATCCCACTCTTAAAGACATCAGCCCACAGCACATCTATCTCCACTCTTGCCTCTGAGGTCCGGCAGGTTGCTAATTACATACTAGGTACCTGAACGGCTGAGTCACTACTGTGTGTAAGGTCATGGAGGAAAGCCCCATGAAAACTTCCGAGGGGAGTGAAACAGCCTCCCTACCCTCAAAGAACTCCTGCTCAATGTCAGTACAAGGCCAGGAAAGGGGGGGGGGGGACCTCATGGTTGGGAGGTGTTCAGATATGCTGTTCTCTTGCTAGGACAGCTTCCCTCTTATCAACTCTGACCGAATCCAATCCACTCCTCTGTCAAAGCACTGCTACACCACCTCTGGGCAATCTCAACCATTCTGCTGCTATAAATTACGTTATATCCTTACAGTCAGCCTGCTGTTTCTGTTACTGTCTCTGGGTTGGGCTCTGAGCGGCTGAGAGCCAGGATGGGTGTGGTGCTTAACTTGTGTATGGAAGCCCAGGAATGGGGTGCTGGGAGGCCCCTGGCTTGTGTACTGCAGAGGAGCAAGTTACCTGAGCATTCGGACGAGGGCAGGGATGCCTCCAGACTTGAAGATAGCGAGCAAGCCCTCTCGGTGGTGGGAGAGGTTGTGCAGGATGCTTGTGGTGCATCGGGCGGTATCCAGGTCACTGGTGTTCTGCATGGTGCGCACCACAGCCGCCACCAGCTGGGGCGAGCCCATGAGGGCACGGCGGGACGCCTCCTTCTTGGACAGCTGGTTCACAATCATAGCTGCCTTGGTCACCACTACCTGGAGGAAGCATGTGAGATGTTGAGCGGATGGCTCAGGCTCCTCCCCCACAGAGGGAAGGAAGGCAAAGGGCATGACATCCTTCCACAGAGCTTAGATGACCCAAGTCAGTCTCCAGATGCCAGACTCATGGCTTCCTTCCCTCTGGGGACAGCTAGTTTTGTCCCGCCCCACCTCCAGGCCCTTCACAGACCGGGTCCTCATCGTTGAGCAGCTTGGTGAGCTCAGGCAGAGCCCGTGTGGCCAGCTCCGCATCGTCCTGGTAGTTGATGAGATGTACGATGGCCGACTTGAGCAACTGGGATGGCTCCGCCAGTCGCTGCAGGTTGGTGGCTTGCCCCTCTACCTGGGTGGCCAGCAGTAGAGAACTGTCCTCGCCTGACACACCTGGACACATGGCCTCCCGCACTCGCTTGGCTCTGGCTGTCGTGGACATCTGGTACTCCAGGTCACCTGGAAGCCAAATGATGCAAGGATTGAGCTACATGAAATTTAGGGGGACTTGAAGGGCAAGGTAAGCTGTGCAGACATGGCTCCAAGCTGCCTCATATGCCACCAAAGTACAGGACATCACTCATGATTCTGTACCTAACAGGATTCTGGGAGATCGCCCTTGCCACTGCTTTTATCACCTTTTTTTTTTTTTTTTTGGTTTTTCGAGACAGGGTTTCTCTGTGGCTTTGGAGCCTGTCCTGGAACTAGCTCTGTAGACCAGGCTGGTCTCGAACTCACAGAGATCCACCTGCCTCTGCCTCCCAAGTGCTGGGATTAAAGGCGTGCGCCACCATCGCCCGGCCTTTTATCACCTTTTATCATGAGGCCCATCTAACCCACCCAGCATAGGGAACTCTATGACAACTAACTAAAATCACAGCTATGATTCTTGTCTGACACCTATCATTACAAAAATGGTATGTCTATATGTCATTACAAAAATATCTATATCTATATACAGTTCTACGAAGTAAAAGTAGGGTCTCATATTTGCTCAGCAAGCACCCTACTACTGAGCTATATCCCCATCCTTAAAAAAAAAACACTAAGGGCTGGAGAAATGGTTTTGCAATTAACAGCACTTGCTGTTCTTGCAGAGAACTTAGGTTCCATTCCTAGCACCTAGATGATGGCTCACAGCCATATCTAACTCCAGGTCTAGGAGGTTCAGGTGCCCTCTTCTGGTGACCATAGTACTGCACCCATTCAGTGCATATACATACACACACACACACACACACACACACACACACACACACACATACAAGCACACACATCTTTAAAAATTAAAAATATTTTACGTTTCCCAGAATGACTTTGAGCTTACTCTGTACTCAGAAAGCTTTTGTACTTGTAATCCTCCTGCCTCGGCCTGCCAAGTAGCTGGGACATCACATACCTTTGCTACCATGGCCAGCTCAGCAATAATAACAGCTGTGACTGGAGTTGTAACTCAGTTGGTAGAATGCTTGCCTAAGAAGGTTCCACTCTTAACACTGAATAAAACGAGGCACGGTGGGACACTCATGTAATAATTACAGTACTCCAGAAGTGGCACCAAGAGGGTCAGAAGTTTGTGGGTATCCTTGGCTACACCTGAGATAGCCTAGGCTACATAAGACTTTGTCTCAGAAACAAAACCAGGGGCTAGAGAGTGGCTCAGTGGTCAAGAGTACTTGCTGTTTTATCATGAAGGTCAGAGTTTGGATCCCAGCACCCACACCAGGCAGCTCACAAACAATGTAACTTCAGCTCTAAAGGATCCAAAAGAGGATGCCCTCTTCCGGCCTTCAAGGGTACCCTCGTGCATATGTGTGTATACATTTACATAGACACACCCACACATAAATAATGACAACCCAATGGTGGAGTCCTTCTGTGCTTAACTGTGGGTTAAATACCTTTCTCCCACTTTCTCACTCACTCTTACAGCAATCTCTCAAGGCAAGTATAATATTATCTCCGTTTCTAGGACCTTGGACACAAAGGCCATAAAAACAGTGGACTCAGGTGCCCAAAGCCCCACCCCCCTCCACCTGTAACCATCAGGGCAGTCACGGGATTAGACGTCACCCTTCTAATTGCACACTTACCTGCCACAAAGTAGCAACTCTCTCCCTACAAAGGGGGCCAAAATGAGTCTCAGAGTGCCAGCCAGGGTCACATAGCCAATGAAGAGACAGGACGGGACCGAGGCTTTGGGAAGGCAGGAGCAAAAGCCCTCAAGAAAAACACTGGGTTCTACCTCTGGGGTGGGCGGGAGATATTTTAAAAAGTCCCAGATAGCCCTGCCATGGCAAATGTCCCAGTGCCTAGAGAGGCAAGCTGAGGGTTATTCTCTAATTATGGGGAAGGAGAGGCTGCCCACAGAGATCTCCCACCCGTATGCTTTGCTGTCGCTCCCAACATGCACCTGACCCTGCCAGGCACAGAGGCTCCTGCCTGGGGGCCAGGGAGGAGACCTGAGACAGGGCTCATAGAGCCCCAACCAGCCACTGCTCACCCTGCAACTGTCCAGGCCCCAGAGCTAATCCCCTGGAATGTTTAGGGCCCTGGGGACATGTGTGAGTGACAGTCCTAAAGCCGTGTGCACCTCTGTCCCAGAAAGGAAGGAGCACCTGGACTGGTAGAGTGTTTGCCTTTGTGACAGAAACCCAGAACAGAGCCTCAGCTGCTGTGTGCCTGTCCCTGGGACATCTGCCTGTCACGTGCTAGCCTAGCCTAGGCTTGAACACTGTGCCGCTTCCACCAAACTGGGATTGGCGGGGTGGGGGTGGGGGCATTGTCCCCGGTCTCTCTCATCAGATGCATGTCTTCCCAATAATCACCAGGTTCCCACTGAGGGTAGCAATGAAGTCTCCCTATTACATAGCTAGGACCCCAGAAGTCAAGAACTGCAGGCTCACCCTTCCAACCACTGGCACCTCTGGGCAGAGCCTATGCCCATATTCGGAGATCATGGAAATGACATCTGTGTCTGTCTCTGGGTAGCCACATGTTCCCCTTCAGACTTCCTAAGTTCCCAAGAGTAGGAACTTCTTTCAAACCAGGGACCCCCTCGATCTACCTCCCACCAGGATCCAGCCAGAGTTTCTGTCCATTAAAAAAAAAAAAAAGACAACCCTGGAGTCCAGACCTTGGTTCTGGGGCACCCCCTGTGTATAGGTGGTTGTCTTCTTGAGTGTGTACTGCCTGCTGCAGGCTTCGTCCTCGTCCATGATGCCCTTGCTGCTGACGGAGGGCACACAGGTATTGACACCTGAGTGGATGCCTGAGTCGTAGGTGTACGTCTGCTGCCACTCAGTCACCTTGATGGGCTGTTCAATCAGGTTCATCACCTCCATGGTGGCTGCTGGGGTGAAAAACAAGAGTGTGCTTAGCCACTCCCAGTTTCAACTCAGCTGCGGCCCTCTTCCCTGAATCTGCCCTTCTCCTTCTCCTGATACCCCACCAGAGCCTCAAGGCCCTCAGAAGACGGCAGACAGCAAGGTGCAGGGGTGAAGAGGAAGGGCACCCAGCCCAGAAATGGGCCGCCCACCAGAAGACTGCCTAGGCACCGTAGAGCTGAAGATGGGCCATTGTGGTTAATTTAAGCCCTGGGCTTGCCTCCCCAGCTCTGGTGTGGAGACAGGAAACAGCCAGACGCCTCCAGCCCGGCCCCAAGCTAAACTCACCAGTCGTTCCCAGCCCGACAGTCCCAGCAGCAAAGGAACTAAGGGCTTTGGGCAGCCGCTGGGGCCCTGCAGACCAGTCCTCCCCTGCAGCTCCCGGGGAGGGTGGCCTAGGCTGCAGCACCCAGCCAGTCATTGGAGGAGAGACTGGGCGGGACAGGGAAGCTGTTCAACAGGTTTCTCGGGCACACCCCAGGCTCCCTCAGCTCCTGGTCTCACTTTCCAGAAGGTCAAGCCTAACCAGGCCCTCCTCTCTTCCAGTTCCCAGCTTTCCCAGTATTCTGATCCTGACAGGCCAGTTCAAACCTCGGCTGGCTTACTCCCTAGCCAATCCATCTCCCGGTTGGATGCCAGGGGCTTCAAACTCAGGTTCTACCACTCTCATAGCCGGCTTGCCGTGAGGAGAGTGCTTGGGAAGGACCCACTATGGAAGGCTCTTAGCGGGTGCTCAGTGTTGGGGACCAGGGTGTTGCAGTCCTAACTGGGCTATTGGCTCAGCTCCCTGGAATCCAGGCTAGCAGCATGAAGTGGAGCAGGCCTCTGGAGTGGTCACTGCTGTTGAGGAATCTCACCCTGCTTGAAGACTTGAGGCCACTTGAAGACTCACGAGCATCTGCACCCACTTGATATGTGGAGGAGGCTTCCCATTTGGTCTGTTTGGGCCCCACTGCCATGCACTCTGACCCCATCCCAGCCGCCACCACCCAGACACAGGCAGCCAGGGAATGTCTGCAGGCCTGCTACAAGTCCCCGTCTCTCACACATGCCTCCAGACCCCCAATGCCTTCTCACACATGGCTTTCAAAGCTTTGCTCCCCAAGTCATAGATGTCTCGCCGTGGGACCAGAGAGAGGACCAGGAGGCTTAGCAGTGAGGTCTTCACCCTCCACACACCAATCTGGCCTCAGAGAATGAGCAGAGCCCAGGCTAGTCCACGCATAAAATGGGGTAGTGCCTGGCCTCTTTCCAGCAGCGTGTTCCACCGCGATGCCAGGGGAACCTGCAAAAACGAGGGTGGGGCACCTGGTGCACCGAAAGGCGCCACCCCAGGAACAAAGGGAATCAGGGGCCCCTTCCCAGAGCATGACGACAGAGGGGTATGGTGGAACACGCCTGTCATGCCAGCACCCGGGAGACCGGGATAGAGGAATCACCGGTGGGAGGCCGGTTACAGAAGGAGACACTGTTTCGTAGAAAAAAGGAGAGCTTGATGAACGTTCTCCCCGCCCTTCATGGGCCACACAGCCCCTCCCCTGCCACAAGCAGTCCTAAAACAGGCAAGAGCAGCACCAGCTCCCAGCTGCTGCCTTTCTCGATTCCCACCACCCCGGGTGACTCAGAGTTTCGTTTGGGGCTGATAAACAGCAGTAAGCCCAGGCCAGCGACAGCAGGCTCTGTGCCGCCAGATGTGCACAGCTGCTCCCAGACACTTGCCAGGAGTCGCTATTTTAGAATACCCCCACCTTCACATACTTCCCTCCTCCCGGCTCCAAGCAGCAGCAGCAGCAGCAGCAGCAAGTGAAAGGCCAAGGGTAGAAAATCAGGAGCTTGGAGGAGGCCGATTCAGGAAAACCCTGCCTTCCCCCATCCTGTCCTCTGCCCCCCAGGGTGCTTCTCAAGAGATCACTGAGGAACTTAGGAAGAATGAGTGGGTCCCAGAAGTCACCTTTGGGGGAAGACAAAAAAACAAAACAAAACAACCTCCAAGCTCTTGAGAAGGCAAACCCATTGGCAGTGACCCTTCCAGTGCCCTATGGAGGCAAGGTCAAGAGGGTGAGGAAGAGCTGCAGGACAATAGCCCCTGTAGGCATGAGCTCCCCAATCTGACCATAAAGCTGCCTTCTACAGAGATAGCCATCTAACCCTAGGACCCAGAAACACAGGAGAGTGTGGTTTATCCCAAACCACAGGAGCCAGCCTTGGGTTAGAAGGGAACACTGCAGTCGAGGTGAGCCTCAGGAGAGAGGGTTTGCTCACAGGCTAGTCCTCGGGCCCAGCAGGCCAGGCCTGGAGCCAAGGGAAGCCAAGGGCTGAATAGCTTCCCAGGGCCATGCTCGGGTCAAAGGATATCAGAGGGCAAGCGGCCAGCTCTCTAATATCCAGTGAATTCCAACCCTACTGGCAGGCCTTTGCAGATTCCCAGTTTCTAGGTGGCTCTCTGCTCAGTGCTGGGCCTGTCTTACTTTTGGATTGGATTTAGTCCACCTCTTAGAGTCTGGAGGAAGCTGGGTCCTCTGCCCAAGGAGAGGACAAGAAAGAGGGTGCTCAGGCCAGACGCAGGTGATGCAAGCCTTTAATCCCAGCACTCAGGAGGCAGAGGCAGGCGGATCTCTGTGAGTTCGAGGCTAGCCTGGTCTACAGAGTGAGTAGGATCCAAAGCTACACAGAGAAACCCTTCTTAAAAAACTTTAAAAAAAAAAAGGGGGTCCCAGCACTCGGGAGGCAGAGGCAGGCGGATCTCTGTGAGTTCGAGACCAACCTGGTCTAGAGAGCTAGTTCCAGGACAGGCTCCAAAACCACAGAGAAAC
>NW_004949129.1:32245-46988 GCF_000317375.1 Microtus ochrogaster | reverse complement strand
CTAGGGAGGCAGAGGCAGGCAGATCTCTGTGAGTTCAAGGCCAGCCTGGTCTACAAGAGCTAGTTCCAGGACAGGCCCCAAAGCTACAGAGAGACCCTGTCTCAAAAAAAAAAAAAAGAATGAGGGTGCTCGTAGGTAAAGAACTTCCCACCTATGCACTGCTCATATTAGGGCCTGGTCTCAGCTCTGCCACACATACTGGGGACCTCTGGGTGGTTTTTTTTTAACCTCTCTGGGTTTTACCCACAAAAAGGCTGGCCCCATGATCTCAGAAAAAGCACTGGCGCCTCAGATTCTAAGGCAGTAGGGTTCAGATGTCAATGAAGGGAAGGCTGAAAGCAGCAAGAGACAGGAAACGCCAGAACTCTTCACAAGACAGCAATTCTTGCAACAGGAAGACTGGTAGTCCAGTGTCAGACAGGATGTCAATCAACTTCACCTTTTCCCCTACCAACTCAAAAGAACCTGGGAGATTCTTCCACAACAAGCGAAAGTACAGGTTTGGCCATTCCCGGGGTGGAGAAGCCACACCCAGTTTGGTCTCAGTGTTCTCCACCCCAGATCCACAGGTCAGGCCGTCCGCAATGAACAGAGCTGGGCTGGAAGTGAGGGAGACAGTGGCGGGGCCCTGCCCAGGCGCTGGGCCAGAGAAGGGTAGGAACAGAGACAGGGACAGGGCGGGTTTCCTAGTTGAATGGGGGGACCTTTGTTTAGCAGTGGGACTCTGCGGCATTGTTGGCAGCAGGGAGGAAGAAGCCAGCACAGAGATGACAGGGTGGAGTAAGGGGGCAGCTCAAAGGCAGGAAGAGCGAAGACACAGGCCCTTAAAGGGTATGCAAAGGGCCCTTCCCCCACTGGCTCCAGTCGGGGAAGAGCCCCGCCCTGCATGCCTGTTCTTCTGTAGAGCCAGCTGGGGTGTTGGCACCAGGCACCCTCCATCCAAGCTGTCCTGCAGAATGACGCCCAGTCCCGACTTTAAAAATAACCCTACCAGAGTGACAGCAGCCTCCAGCCTGGCCAGCACCTGCAGGGGACAGTCAGTAACAGGCTCAGCTAGGCTGGGCTGCTACATGACAGTAAGACACTGAGAAATATGCTCAGGAACAGGTTGCTGAGAGACTATGTTGGACCTCGGTGCGGAAACAAGGCATGTGGCCGCTGCACGGGGGGCCAGGCAAGGCTGGGCTCCCCTACAGGTCCTCTGGGTCAGAGACTGGCACCCTGTGCATACCCAGATCCACGGGCTTAGATCAAGGAGGCAGGGCGGGCGTGGTGCGTGGGCAGCTTTGCAGAGGGTCTTCCATCAGAACCGACCCCTAACTGGCTGTGGGCCTTCTGGCAAGCCATGACATTTTTTGTCATGTGACCCCTTTCCTCAGACTCTGTGTGGACCTGAACACAGCTGCTGCCTCCCTGACTCCCTCCGTCAACCAGGAGCGGTGGCCAGTCCAAACAGAACAGCCCCCACCTCAGGGGGTCACTGCTTAGAGGGGTCACCAGCCCCAACCTTCCCTCCTCATGGCTTCTAGATCCAGCTGGGATGTAGCCAGCAGTTCCGCAGAGAGAAACACACACACCTTTATTGTACAGACAGACATAGGGACTTCTAGAGACTGCTGATACCAGGAGGGAACTCCTCACTGTCCCCCAACACCCCATTCTACCATGGTGAGACACCATGGCCTCCATCTGCAGACAAGGAGCCATGCGTGGCCAATGCTGAGGACAGAAGAAGACAAGGGAAGTTTTCAAAGGAAAACCTCACTTCCAGCCTGGCAGCCCGGGCCAGGCCAGGTCGCTGAGAAGGGGTCTGGAGTGGGAGAGGCTCAGGCCATGACCCAGCTGCTGTTTGTTCTCTCCTGGGCTGCATCCCAAAGCAAACAGAGCAGGGTGGGAAAATGAAGAGGATGTACAGGGGCCCAGCCAAGTGGCCTGACCTAGAGAACCTCAGGGTTCCCCTGCAGAGGGCTCCGGCTGCAGCTGCATCCCTGCTGAGGACACTTTCCTTTGGGACAGCGTCCTGTCCCGAGCCAGCAGATGAGCCCAAACCAGGACTCCAGGGAATGGAAAATCACTCCAGCTGTTACACGCCACCAGGCCAGCACTAGCGCTGGAGCTTCGGCTGCCCCATTAACAGTAGTTGGAGCCCAGCCAGTTAGGGTATGATGCTGCAGGATAGGGCTAGACAGAAAGGACCTGAACACTTAGTCTCCAGACAACACAGCCTGCAGAAAGTTGCTCTGCAGGAAGGCTTCATGAGAACACGTTGGCTAGGTTTGCTGCATAGCCTGACGACTTGAGATCAAGCCACACAGTAGGACAGAACTGACTCTTGCCCCTCGACTCCTACCTGCATGCAGTGGTATGCACACGCTCCCCCCACAGATAACTGTTAGAAAAATGACAACTTGCCATGATGAGGGCTTGGGAGGACTTCTTGGATGAGGGGCTTAAGAGTAAAGTGCTAAACCTGGCGGTGGTGGCGCACGCCTTTAATCCCAGCATTCAAGAGGCAGAGACAGGCGGATCTCTGTGAGTTGGAAGCCAACCTGGTCTATAGAGGAAGTTCCAGGACAGCCAGGGCTACATAAAGAAACCTTGTCTTTACCCCCCCCCCCAAAAAAAGAGTGAATTGCTTGAATGGCTGCAGAAAGTCCTCCCCCAGCTGGGTTCTGACCCCTATACTGGGAAGGAATAAAATCAACTCCTCACTGTATACAGTACACACTTGGAAGGTAAAGATCAGGGGACAGGAGAGTGGGGCAGGGGAGGGAGGGCTCAAGGTGGCTGCTTCACAAAATTCAGATTAAGGACAACTTTTTATTCTCAAAAACTTTTGTGCACTTCTCAGTTTTAAAAAATGATTGGGGGGGAGGGGCTGGAGAGATGGCTCAGTGGTTAGGAGCACTGACTGCTCTTCCAGAGGACCTGGGTTCAATTCCCAGCACATGGCAGCTCACAACTGTCTGAAGATCCAGTGCTGGGGCTTGACACCCTCATACAGACATACTTGCAGGCAAAACACCAATGTACATTTAAAAAAATTAAAAGATGATAACTGAGCTTGGTGGCACATGCCACACAACACTCAGGAAGCAGAGGCAGGGGAATCTGTGAGCTCCTGGGCAGCAAGGAATACAAAGAGAGACTCTGTCTTTAAAAACAAACAGCTGGGCAGTGGTGATACACGCCTTTAATCCCAGCATTTAGGAGGCAGAGGCAGGCCTCTGTGAGTTCGAGGCCAGCCTGGTCTGCAAGAGCTAGTTTCAGGACAGGCTCCAAAGCTACAGAGAAATCCTGTCTCGAAAAACCAAAACAAACAAACAAACAAAAAAATGAAAAGGGAAAAAAAAAGGTGATCAAATGTGAATTTCTCAGGGAAGGGAGGCAGAGTGATGCCCCACAATGAAGCAGCTCTTTGACTTCTCAGCCTCTTGCCTCTAAGGAGTGACATAAGACTGTCTCCACCTTGGGGAAAGGCAAAGAAAGCTGAGCATCCTCTTCTGCAGTCAGTTAAAAGGTCAAGATGTCAGGAGACCAGCGTGGCAGACAAAGAGCTATCTCTCTCTTCAAACCTAGCCCAGGAAGTTGCTGGAAAATGGGGCGGTCCATGTCGCCAGACATCCACCAGATTCAACTCCGTCCCAGGAGAAAAGCCTCAGGGTGTCTCTCTCATCTGCAGAGACAAAATCCCAGTGACCTGTCCTCAATTTCACCACTTTTTCTCACTAGAGTTACAGGGCCAGCCAGCTGCCGGATGCCGCTTTCCCTTACAGCCATGTGGTTCTTCTCCCCAAAGTCCCCAAACAAAAAGTTTCCTCCAAGGACTCTGTAGGTCTCAGACAGACTATTCACCCACAGGAAGTGCCTGCAGGCCAGGATGAGCCTCGACCTGTTCCTCCTGCTCAAGTGAAGACCTCCTTACCCAGAGCTGGAGAGATGGCTCAGCAGTTAAGAGCGCTTACTGCTCTTGGAGAGGACCCAGACTAGTTCCCAGAACCCATATGGCAGCTCACAGCCCTCTGTAACTCCAGCTGCAGGAGAGCTCACACTGTCTTCTGGACAGGAAGTCTTTTTCTTCTGTCTAACCTCTATTCTGTCCCCTACTCCCTTGTTCCGGGGGCCTCGGGGTGCTAGAAAGCCACAAGTTCATCTACCTGTGAGGCAGCCAGAATGACTTCATTCTCCCTCTGAGTTCCTCAGTCAAGGCTCCTGATCCTCCTCTCCGGGATCAGTAACCATTACGCTGTGGTTCCCTCCTGAGTTTTGTTTTGTTTTGCTTTGTTTTTCAAGACAGGATTTCTTTGTGTAGCCTTGGCTGTCCTGGAACTAGCTCTGTAGACCAGGCTGGCCTCAAACTCACAGAGTCACAGAGATCTGCCTGCCTATCCCTCCAGAGAGATGGGATTAAAGTCGTGTGCCACCACCACGCAGCTCCCCTCCTGATCTTAAGAATATGACAACCTAGTGGTCGGAGCCTCAGTCTTCAGGCTATACCAGTACACAGGCTGCACCTAGCCCAAAGACCCCCACATCTAGGCCCATTCTGGTGCCAGGTGATAGGTTGGCAGAGGGGCCTAATCAGTCATACCCAAGAAGACCATGTACCACCAAATCTTTCCCGAGGGGTAGGGCTCTGAATGACAGGCAGCCCCCACAACTTATCCTACCCCACAGCAAGGCCCCCCTGTGGCCGTTACCACAGGCCAGATGGTCCCCAGCCAGGACAGCCAGTTCCCTGCAAGGAGCCCGACTGCACTACCTGGCATGATCTAGCAGGACACTCACCCAGGCCTAAACCTGATTCACATGTCTCTATTCTCCAGAGAGCACCCCGCCCCCCTTTAACTTGGCAAAGTCCAGGATGCTAATGAAGCAAGCAAATCCCACTTCCTATCCAGGGTCCAGCTCAGAGAGTTCCGACCCATGCTCTCCTTCCCTCTCTTCTGCCCTAACTCCTACCATCACCGCTCTTGATTTTCACTGGGGAGATTTCCCAGTGCTGGCAGCCCGCAGGATGAGTGAGTCACCCCCACCTGACAAACCTGTCCCGCCTTCACCACCCCCACGCGTCTCCTAGGGCTTTTCTGAACTCCCTTCTGTCTGTGGAGCTGAGGTTCTCCAAAAGCAGCAGTGAACAACTTCCAGTGAGCGCTAAAGAAGTAGCTTACGGGGTAGGGCGCTTGCTCTAGCATGTATGAAGGCCTGGGTTCGATCCCCAGCCCTGAATAAACCAGCCACAGTGTTACATGCCTGTTGTCATTCCAGCACTTGAGAGGTAGAGGCAGGAGGATCACAAGTTCAAAGTCTGAGCTGGTGAGATGGCTGGTGGGGTTAAGGCTAAATTGGATCCGTGGGACCGCATCGTAAAAGTAAAAAAATAACCTCTGAAAAATTGTCCTCTGATCTCCACAGATGGGCTGTGTCCTGAGCATGCTCAAACACACAGGGACACACGAAATAAATGCAATAATAATAATAATAATAAATGTTTTAGGGCTGGAAAGATGGCTCAGAGGTTAAGAGCATTGCCTGCTCTTCCAAAGGACCCAAGTTCAATTCCCAGCAACCACATGTTGGCTCACAATCATCTGTAATGGGGTCTGGCACTCTTTGCTGGCCTGCAGACATACACACAGACAGAATATTGTATACATGATAAATAAATAAATAATTTTAAAAAAATAAATGTTTTAAAAAGTTTGCCAGGCATGGTGGCAAACCTTTTATTCTGGTACTCAGGGGCAGAGGCAGTTCGAGGCCAACCTGGTCTATATAGCAAGTTCTAGGCCAGCCAGGGCTGCCACTAAAAAGAAGAGTTCAAGATCAACCTCAGAGGCTAGCCTGAGTTACATGAGACTTTGTCAAGAAAGAAAAAAGGATGCAGGGAGGGGGGTGGTTAGTCCCCGTCAGGGCTGAGATTGGGGATCCATGGGAAAGAGATTGCCTAGTTTGGATTTGATCCTTAGCACCTAGAAGAAAAAATGAGAGAGAAAAGAACTCCTTCCCGAGCCAAAGAGCAGAATGAAGTCTGAGCTTGGAACAGAAGGCTTCCTTGAGTCTAGCGGCGCAACACCGGGCAAGTTCCTACCCTTCCCTGAGTTTCTGAGGATGGAATTACTGCACCTGCCTATAAGGTAAGCATGATTCGTGGGAACCCTAGTGAAAGGCTTGGTACCATGTAGTCTTCTGGCTTTGAGTTACCATCAATCAAGCACTTACTGGGTAGATAGGTTTATTATTCCTGTTTGCCAAAGAGGTCGCTGAGCCTGCAAGAGGAAGGGTTGCCTTGACCCAAGCTATATAGGTAACAAGATGCTGCTCAGAAACACAAGCTAGGTCACTCCAAGCCCCTGACCCAGTGCTCAGACTGCTCCATTAGACTATCTCTCTCAATCACTGTTGTTCTGTGGACCAGCCAACTGTGTCACCTTGTTCTGAAGTAGCTCTGCACGGGGACGGGCCTTCCTCTCTTGAGCAATGGCCTGTGGGGCCCCCAGGAAGGGAAACAGTCAACCAGACTCCGCTTGACCTTCCGTTCCCACAGGCTGCATTCTCCAAACTCAACCATAGCAGGCCAGACGGCGGCTCCAGAGGGAACGGGGTGGAGCCAGGGTGCGGGGGAGGCTCCTGTCACCCAAGCCCAGACTTGATCTGGCAAGAAATGACTAATTGGATCCTACCTTTGCTTCCCCTCCCTCCTGGCCAGTCAGAAGCCAGCTTGGGCCAGGCACCTCCTAGCCATACTTCCTCAGTATTGTCTTTTCATCACGGCCACAAACCAGATTAGCTAAACTAATCATTTAGCTCATGTAATTACAATGCCTTCCCCTCCTCCACCTTGGCACAGAGAGGAGGAAAGACAGGTTGCTTGGGCCTAAACTTCATGCCCCTGCTGCTTCCTAGCACCATACTTAACCACCCCCAGGACCGAGTCTGATCCCCACTTAAGGGGTTATTCCAGGGGAGGGTCTGATCTCCATCCCCACTTTCCCATCCACAACCAAGTATCAAGGCTTCCCAGGTGAGTCGGAGCAAGAGCACTGATGACCCTCGCCCCATCTTCCCTCTGCCCAAGGCTAGCCTGGGCATTCTTTCTCTGTCCCTCAAGGAGGCTGGGCTCCAAACACCTGTGAAAAGACCACACTTCAGATTTGTATAAACCAGAGCAGCAAGCCCAGTAGAAGTTCACAATTCCAGCCAGAGATGAGCTCTCAGCACACCGGGGACAAGGGGAGGGTGGCGCTCTCACTGTTCAGCCTGAGGGTGCCTGCGTGGAAGAAGCCTTCCACAGTAAAGACTTCCTCCTGTCCCACTTTCCCCGCCAAACACTCAGGAAAAGGGTGGGTGGAGAAGGGCCTTCTGGCAAACCTGCTGCACCTTCATAATTTAGAAACTCAGCGAAGGGCAAGCAACATTCCTGCGCTCCCGTCTCAGTTGTCAGCCAGCTGAATAAAACGGGGGAATGGGATGAGGGGTTGAGGAAAGACGAAGCATTCTCCCGGTCTTTCTCAGTGTGACCCAGCCCTGCCCTGCCCCACCCCCATTCCTGGGGAAGGGGCAGAGATCAGGAGGGAGAGGCACTTAGCAGGCCTCATATAAGGGGGTGTGGTGGTCCCCAGAGGAGGGGAAAGGAAAGGAAGAAGACACTTTTAGCACTCTCCCACACCCTGCATTGATTCCCCCACCTCAGTCAGGCCTTAGGGGCCTAGCAAACAGGATGGAGGTGGGGGCAGGGAGAACAGGGTCAAAGCGCAGGCACTGGCCCATGTTCAGCCTGGAGCTGGCTGGGGGATGGGGCTTTCCTCCAAGAAGCATCCTCAAGTCTGGAATCAGCTCTGAGCAAGGAGACAGGAAAATCTCAGAGAAGACTACCAAGGCTACTTTCTCCTGGAAAGTTTGTTTGGAGTGATTTCTCAACAATAATGGGTTGCAGAAATAAAAAGGTATCGCTGCTTTCCTATCAACACCCTGGAAAACACAGCTACTGAAAACCGGGCAAACGCTTCCTAATTCTCTCTGCTGGCCCAGACTCCAAGCCCAAGCCACCAATGTCTGACATCGGTAGGGCACTGAGCCCAGTTCCTTTACCAGTTCCCCAGTCACCCCATCCCACCTCAACAGGAAAAGGCATAGACCCGCTTATACTAGAGCGGAGGGAGGCGCCACAGGTACAGCTCGAAGCTGAAGGGCAGGGCCTCGGTCCTCCAAGCGCTCACCTGCTCTGCTCAGCAGGTGGGGACCGCGTCTCTGGGAAAATGTGCACTCGGCCCCCACAGTTGGGTAAGCTGGGAGCAGACAATAGGGCCCCACCCAGGCCTGGGGGAGTAGGGAGGGAGGGAAAGAGAGGATGACGCGTGGGGTGGGGTGAGGGTGGCCCCAAAGAGACTAGGCAGCAAGTTTCCCTACCGGTAAAATGCTGTCACCCTGAGCTCCAGGACCAGGAGGAGCGGGTCAAAGTCTGCCCCGTCAGCTCGAGGCGAGAGTCAGGGACACTGCGTCGTGCAAGCTCCGCGGGCCCCGGGGGAGGCGCGAACTCCGAAGCACCTGCCCTAGTTTCTCCCCGCCCTTCTCAAACCTGTGGTTCGTGGAGCCTGGAGGGGAGCTCCAACCCGGATCGCTCGTCCCAGGGGTAACATGCCCAAGACCCCAGCGCGCCCCCTGTAGCCGGTGCAGGGTGCGCTCCCTGGCACCCGCCCTCACCTGCCTTGAGACCGCTGGAACCCGCCTCTAGATCGCTTGCTGTCCCTTCTCAACCCGCAGTGATATGCACCCTGAAATGCATATGTACCTGAGCGTGGAGCCGGGCCGGGCCGGGTCGGGTCGGGGTTGGGCCGGGAGGGAGCCGGCGGGGGTAGCTAAATGAGCTCGGCGCGCTCGGGCGGCGGCTGCTCCGGACTCTGGCCAAGGCAGCAACTCAGTAACCGAACAAAAGGCAAAAGGACCTGACAGCCAAGCCACACCTCTCGCCCCCTCGAAGCTCCTCCCCTTAGGGAGACGCCCACTCGTTGAGGCTAGCTCACTGGCTGCCCCGCCTGACTATCCCGTTGAGGGGCGGAGTCTCGCGCCCGGACCTTTACCACGGCCGCCTCTGTTTATGCGCTCACTATTGGCCCCAGGGACTGCCAGTCGGCTCTGGGGTGGACGCCAACTTGAGGTCTCATCATTACTCTGCATCTATTGGCAAATAGAAATTTCTTCCTTATGATTGGACAGGGGGCTGTCAGTAAGACTAAGGAAAAAGCCAATGGAACAGGTGGGGCGTGTCTTGCCCCACCCTAGCCCTGAGCAGGTGAGACTCATTACTGTCCCCTTCCCCCTACCTGTTCAACAGGTGAGTCAGGGGGCGGCCTGGGAAAGGACTGACGCCTTCACTGGCCAGCCGACTCAGCGTCAGGCTTATTCATTCCTGCCCCAACGTAGCAATAAGATGTTTGTAAAGCATTTCATAGGCTTTGTGCTAGGTTGGGATTCCTCCCTTCTACAAAAGCTAGAGTGTTCCTTCTATTTAGAATTAGAAGGCCTGGGTTTGGGTTCCCTCCTTAGTCTCGGTATGACCTCAGGCCAATTAGTTTACCTTTCACCCCGTTTCTCCTCATCGGCAAAGTGGCTTCATTAGCTTTATCTGTCTTAGGTTGGAGAGATTAAATGAAGTAAGCTTTGTGGTAGTGCTTAAACAGCCAGGGATGTCACAATTTAACCAATGATATGGTCAATTTCAAGAACTGTTGGGAGGGCCCAGCGGTGATGGAGCACGCCTTTAATCCCAGCACGTGAGAGGCAGAGGCAGGAGGGAGGATGTCTGTGAATTCTCGAGGCCAAGCCTGGTCTACAGAGCAAGTTCCAGGACAGCCAAGGCTACATAGAGAAACCCTGTCTCTAAAAACAAAAAGCAAGCAAGCAAACAAACAGAAAAAACCTGTTGGAGCAACAAAACGATCTGCATTAGAAGAATATTTTTAATGGACTTGCATGGCAGCTCAACTGCGCGAGTTTGATTCCTGGAGGAGGGAGATGATGAAGTCCACAGGTTGTCCTCTGATCGCCATGTCCCCGCCTTGGCACAGGTGCCACACAAATAAAAGTAAATAAAATGTGATGTAATTTTAAAATTAAGGTTCAAAGGGGTCACGAGAATAGGAAATAGGGTGCACTCCAAACTAGGACCCCTTCTTACTTCAAGTCCTACCATATCATAGAGAAACGGAGCAGGAGAAGGGTCACTAAGTGTGTGTGTGTGTGTGTGTGTGTGTGTGTGTGTGTGTGTGTGTGTTCGTGTGCACACATGGGGGCAGGGTGGAGGGCGGTAATAACACTCCAGGGAGAAACAGACAAAAGAACAGCAATTCCATTAAAGATTAAATGTTGGTATAAAGAACCTTTGGGAGGCTTGGAGGGGACATCAGGCATTAGATGGAAAGAAAGGGGGCCGCAAGCCCTTCGATAGTGAGCCAGGCTGGTTGGTTAGCTATCGGAAAGAACTCCAGACAGGCCAAGATATCAAGAAGTCATAGATATTTCCTCCTGTGGTTGCTGAGGTGACTGCTGCTGTGGCCGTACCACGAACCCAGGGTCCTAGAGATGCTCATTCATTCAGCACAAGTACTGAGCACCAGCTGTATGCGAGGGGCCAAGTTAGAGTCTGGCTGCACAGAAAATCAAACGTATCCTAACTCTCAGAAAGTTTACAGAGCGACAAGAGTTCCCAGCCTGTGTGGGTGGGAGTTGAGTGAGTGGCTGTTTAGAAAAGGATTTCCTGAACACACACACAGACGCACGCACGCACGCACACACAAGTGCTGATGGGCTAAAATAACTCCAGCTGAAGGTATCCTAACACTGTCTTTGACCACAGTTCCCCAGCAGGGAAAAGAATGAGGCTTAAGTTGTTCTCTTCCATCCAGTAAATCTTCCTGGAAGGGGCAGGAAGATAGCAACATCCCAGATGTAGTTGCAGCTACACATGCCAAGTTGCCCAGGACCACTCCCCTTTGCTGTTTCCCCTGACACCCCGCCCCCTCCAGCTTACCTGGGAATCTTAATCTCTACCTAAACCCGCCCCCACCTGCCTACTTGCCCCCCTCCACGAAAAGCAGTGATCAGCCCAGAGCTCAGGAAGAGCTCACCATCTCAAGCTACTGCCTCTGCCAGGGTTCCACCCTCCACCCAATCCGCCCACCCAGTCACACACCACTTCTAAACCCTTTGCGAGTTTCCTGCCACCATTCTCTGCACTTCAGCCAACTGGCAGCAGGGGAGGGCTGTGGAGAGAGCTGTAGTAGCCTAAGTGGAATTGGGGGGTAAGGAGGTTGGGGCTTCTTAATAAGCTCTGTGTAGCCCCAGAATGCACCCCTGCTTGTCTTCGGCAAGCCACGGCAGGTCTCCAAAGCCAAAGCTAAACTCGCGGGTGGAGGCTCCACTATGGAAAGCGGCGCCAGCTCCTCCCAGATGGATGAATTTCCTGCGTGTTTCCTAATCTCCTACTATGTGCCTGCCAAACACAGGGGCTTCATCTGCACTCTTTCCTGGAATCAGCCATCTGCGTGAGGGATTTGGTCTCCTGGTGGGGAAGGAGGTATTTAGGAAGAGAGCTGAGCTCCACTGTGACCATGGCCTCCTTTGCAGTTTGAACTTGAAGGAGAGGTCACCAGGCCATTTTACCCAATCTTCTGCTTCCCTTTAAAGGCAAGGATTTTTGTATTTGACAAATCTCCAAAAAAGGGAAATTCTCCAGTCTCCCTTATAGCAAATGCCCTTGTCTCCTTTTCCTGACAGCGATGTTTCTTCTGATGTCTAGCTTCAACTCAAACCCCTGCAGCTTAACCGCACTTCTCTTGCCTGGAGCTCAATAAGACCAAATCCTTGGGCCACCAAGACCAAGACATATCAGACTAATTCAACCTTGTGGCTTTTTGGAGCCTGAGAGTTGGGAGTGATAGGGTGTCAACTAGTCCATCTCAAGCTCCCCAGAGAGAGACAGAAGCCGAGGAGAAAGAGGAGGGACTGTGCACCTCAGAGCCTCTTCAAGGCAAAGGGGAACATTCGTCAGTGTCCAGAACAGCCAGGCCACCTTCCTGCTTATGTCATTTTTCTCTTATGTTCCATAGGCCTCTGGGCCATATAAGGAGGCAGGAGAGTTTCTGTTCTTTTTTTTTTTTTTTCTAATTATTATTGTAGGATACCTGATGGGTGGGTGTGGCATAGCATGCACCAGAAGCTGAGACAACTTCATGAAATTGGTTCAACAATTCCTTTTGTTTGTTTGTTTGTTTTCGAGACAGGTTTCTCTGTATAGCTTTGGAGCCTGTCATGGCACTTGCTCTGTAGACCAGGCTGGCCTCGAACACACAGAGATCTGCCTGCCTCTGCCTCCCGAGTGCTGGGATTAAAGGTGTGTGCCACCACCACCCAGCTACAATTCCTATTATTTTTATGTGGGTTCTGGGGCTTCAACTCAAGTTGTCAGGCCACACAGGAAGGACCTTTACCCGCTGAGTCATCTTACCAGCCTGGGTTTCTGTTCTTCATTTGAACTTAACCTTTATGCTGTGGAGAGAGAGCTCCTGATGGATGACTGTCATTTGGACCTATAGAACACACACACATACATACACACTCACATACATACACACACACTCACATACATACAAACACATACTCACACACATACATACACAAACACACACTCATATACATACAAACATACACACTCACACACACTCACACACACTCACATACACACATACATACACACACTTACACACACTCACACACATACAAACACACACACACATACACACACAAACTCGCATACTCACATACATACTCACATACAAACACATTCACTCACACACATATACTCACATACATACACACACACTCACACACATACACAGAGCCTTCTTTTCAGATAGCCACTTAAAGAAAGGATAATGCAGGCTTATCTTTGAATCATGTTCAAAGCCTCTGCCCTGGCTTTCTAACAGTGACAAAGAGAACCAGCTACCAATAGCTGAAGCTTTTCTGTAGATCTGAATCAAAGGCAGTGGTAAAACTCTAAAAAGGCAGCATGGGCACACTTATCTATTACTTCCGGCATACAGCCATCCTTAGGCCTAGGGAAGAGGCCTTCTGTCCTGGGTCCTACCCTTTAAAAGCCCAGACTTTTCATCCTTGTCCTGGCCTTTCTGGGGTTTGGTTCTCCACCCAGGGCCAAGGAGGGGAGAAGGCTGCACTTTCTCACACACCTTCCGAACCAGGTACCAGAAACCCTGGCATTCCTTGTCCAGCAAGAACTCTGCTTCCAAGTCTATGAATCTTTCATGATGTCTTTTGTCCCAAAGGTCCTGGCACTTGTGGGTGGTAAGCCAAAGAAATTACAAGTTCAGCCGGGCGGTGGTGGTGCACGCCTTTAATTTCAGCACTTGGGAGGCAGAGGCAGGCGGATCTCTGTGAGTTCGAGACCAGCCTGCTAGTTCCAGGACAGGCTCCAAAACCACAGAGAAACCCTGTCTCGAAAAACCAAAAAAAAAAAAAAAAAAAAAAAAAAAAAAAAAAGAAATTACAAGTTCAGCTGTAGCAAGGTGGAAAGAAGGACACAGCCAGAAATACACACATTGACGTGTCCTCATGCACGTGTAGGGCCAGAAGAGCTTTGTGTGGTGGCCACAGGCAGAAGGAAGAAAGGTAGATGTCCCAAGGGCTGGGGACAATTCTCCCTGGGGCTATCATGTTCTGACAGAGGGAGAATTCTGAAGTCCTTCCTGGCTTTTGGTGGCCATTGTGGGGTTCCTCTGTGCTGGACTGCTTATTTCGCAGATTGCTCGTATCGATCTGCGAGCCTCGGCAGGTCCTCCCGCCTATGTCGAAGGAAGCTGGGGGCAGGGCTAGATTGGGACACTGGCTGCAGAAGGCTTTGGAAGTCTCTGAGCTCCCTGCTGGAGGGATCCCCACTTCAGCTGGCACTAGAGCCCTCTGAAGAGAGGGAGAGCACTTTGGGGCCTCGAGGCCAGATGCTGCCCACAGCTAGCCCCGTGGGTGTGCTTCCAGCCAAGGAAGGGTCCTAATTACAGAGGTAGCTCCAGCGACAGGCATGACACTTCACAGCAAGGCATGTGGGCGGGCTGGAATGCCAAAAAGAAAACAGGGAGACAAGAAAACAGAGATAGGGGAAACAGAAATAGTACCGGCCAGGGCCAGATACCAGAGGTGGGGGAAGGGGAGCCCAGAGGAGTTCTGGACCTGTTTAGAGAATGTCTATCCTAGGCTGTTCCTCTTACAACAGCCCTTCTAGAATGAAGTCCTAGGACAGCTGCTCCCCTTTAGCCCCAACCCCCACGGGGGAAGTCTCAGGACAGGCTTCTGACATGGGTGTGCTCTGAAGTAGGTCTTGTGTGCACTCTTGAGCAATTGCCTGTAGGTCCCAGTCGAGTAGTATTTTGGGGGGAAGGGAGGAACCAGTGAGACACTGCCTCCTGAGTCACCCAGCTTCCTGCTCCTGGCTTGGGCGACTCCATGAGCAGACTGGTACAGGTGGGGCCCCACCTGCCCTGCCAGCCTACCTGCCCCTCCCTCCCTCTACCCTTCCCTCCACAAGCCCTGGGAAATGCCTGCACTAACCAGGAACCCGTCCTACAGAGAGGCCATTGGTCCTGAGCAAGCTCTCACCTGTGCATGTGGTCACGCCTGCTTGTGGGACACACAGACACACAGACACACACACAGACACACACAGACACACACA
>NW_004949129.1:8773-31090 GCF_000317375.1 Microtus ochrogaster | reverse complement strand
ACACACACAGACACACACAGACACACACAGACACACACACAGACACACACAGACACACACAGACACACACACTTTTCTCTTCCACCTTGGAGTTCTTGTAACCCCATTGCCAGGTACACGTGAGAAAACTGAGGCTAGAGCCAGGAGAGGGGCTTGTCTGTGGTCCCTGAACAGCAAATGAACAGCAGGGCTGGGACCATAACCTTTGTCTCCTGCCCACTGGGTCATCTCCCAAACGACCTGTTTCCAACCCAGGGAAAGTGGGGTTCAGGGGGGAATGGAGGGGGAAGCAAGAACAATTCTTCAAACTTGATTTCTGTCATCTGAGGTAAGGCTTTAGGAACACTTTGGGCTTAGAGAACCCGGGTGGAAGGCAGGTAGATGCCTCTGATGCCTAGGGCATCCCCCTCCCCCAGGCTCTATACCAACAACCTAAAACGTATTTCCTCTAAATCCCTCTAAATCACCACCTATGGTACCCAGCGAGCAGAGCAATAGCAAAGAGACCACCATACACACCCCTAGGTCTCAGTGACTCAGGAGGAATTGGGACAAGACTGGAAATCTAGGGCCCGGGCCCTGGGGAATGTGAGAGTTGAGACCCTTGAATATTTCATCAGCACTTCAGCTCCAACCGAAGCAGCAGCCAACTTACAGCTCATGGGTAATTTATGATCCCAACAGAGAACCTGGAAGTCGTGAGGGGGAGGGGCACTGAGAGGGAGACGGGACCAGGCTGTGGACAAGAGTGATGGAGAGAAGCCAGCGGGGACGGGAGTGTGTAAGAGAGGTCAGGGACCTCTCCAAGTTTGAGAATAGCAATATATTAAAAATAAATAACAACACCTCGAAGCTGGAAATAACTGCTAAAGGTTAAAGTCATAGGACAAGTATTTTCTGACTCCCGGGTCTGACCCCAAGTCTGTGACGAAGTGTATAATCTCATTCTGAGATAATAAAAAAAAAAAAAAAAGGAATGGTTCTGTGTGACTGTGAGGCCCTCAAACAACCCCCTGCTCCTCACTTGGGCAGGCCAGGGAGAAAAGGCAGACTTTGCCCTTGGACCGGGTGAACCATCCCTTGCCAGCCTCCTCCTCCAGGAAGACCCTAAGAAATTTAGCCAAGTGGTTAAAGGAAAAGGGGGGAATCAGGCATGGTCACCTCTGACTTTATCTGAGGAATATAACACTATACCCTGTTCGACCTCCTTTTTTTCTAGGCTGGCCCCAAAGTTGCCCTGTGGTTGAAGATGACCTTGAACTTTTGATCCTCCTGCCTCCACTCCCAGAGTGCCAAGATTACAGTCCTGTATCATCATCATATCCAGTTTATGTAGTGCCGAGAATGGAACCCCGAGAGCTCCGTGCATGACAGGCAAACTCTGTGAGCTATACCCCCAGCCTCACAAATTTCTTTCTTTTTAAAGGCGGGCTGGAGAAGATGACCCCAAATGGAAAATGGCAGGTTCTCTGGGCCTCTGTTTTCCTCATAACCTTAGAGAACTCCTCCAGGTGGTTCAGGGATCAAGCATATGCATGTGGGGGGAGGGCAAACAAGTAAGTATACCCTCCCCTTGCCTCAGTTTCCCCACCTGAGTCATGGGCAGAATAGGTACTCCTATACCAAGGGCTGTTTTAGGGGACCAAAGAGATGCTATCCAGGAGCCCTTGGCGCCAGCTGAGACCAAGGGAGGTAGTGATTATGAGGTGACAGGCCCACAGGCTGGGCCTGGAATTTCAGTTTCTGCTAGGGCTGCTCGCTGTGGCTCCCAGCATACTCCCATTGAATCCCGTCATCTTGGGGCTTGATCGTAAAGGGAGCCAGCCAGAGCTGTGTGCTAGCCCAGATCAGATTTGGCCCCAGCCCTGGAGTTTGACCCAGACTCTTAGGGGCTCTGTTTCCCCATCCATGACATCAGGGCTATCTTCCAGGGCTGACCTTGAAGAGATACTGTAAAAGAGGGCCTGGAAGAAGGCCAGGGTGGGAGAAAAGGATGATGGCCCCAGGGCCCTGTAATCTTTGCTAGCCTGGTAGTTATTAGCTCCAGTCATCTGACATGAAGAAAGGCCCCTTCTTTGTCTCTAAAAGAGACCCTATTTTCAGAGACAGGCAACATCAGATAAGACATTAAAGATTCTTCCTTTTATTTTTAAATTTAAAAGTTGTATTTTGCATGTGGATGTTTTGTCTGCAAGTATGTCTGTGCATGCAAAGGACAGAAAGGAACAACAGATCCCCTGAAACGGGAGTTCTAGGTTGTTGTACAGAGCTGCCGTGTGGGTGCTGGGAATCAAACCCAGGTCCTCTGAAAGACCAGCCCGTGCTCTTGACTGTTGAACTGACTGTTGGACCATCTCTTCAGCCAGCTTTCTTTTGGTTTTTTGAGACAGGGTTTCTCTGTATAGCTTTGAAACCTGTCCTAGCATTCCCTCTGTAGATCTGTAGACCAGGCTGGTCTCGAACTCACAGAGATCCACCTGCCTCTGCCTCCCGAGTGCTGGGATTAAAGGTGTGTGCCATCACTGCCCGGCTAAGTATTCTTTTCAAGGTTGACCCCATTATAGTAGGTTGTCAGTACTCACGTTAATGCCATGAGAGTTGTAATCAGCATCCCACTGCTAAATAACACTAGCTAAAATAACCATAAGAAGGGAATTTATTCCTTTGGAATTTACTGTGATTTGGGGGAGCTGATGTGACTCTCTTTCTTCCGCTGACCAGCACTCTCAGGATGCAGGAGCTGCTATCCTAAGTTCCCCCAACAACTCTGTCCCAGGCCATCTAACATGATATCTAAATCCCATGGACCTGACATCAGAATTCTATCCCTCCCTCTTCCCTTTATCTTTTCTACGTCTTTCCTTCCCCTCTTCTCTTCCCCCACTCTGCCTTTTCAACTCCTTATAGGCCAAACATAGTAGGTGCTCTATACTCCACCGTTCTTCCTTCCTCCAGCTGACAGCTCAGAGCCCCCAGCGCCTGTTCTTCCTTCTGACCATAACACTCCACCTTCCCTTCTCTGAGCATCTCCTGACACAGAAGGGGCAGTTCAGGGGTGGCAACAGTTATCAGGTGCCTGGTCCCTGGGAGGCACTCTGCACGACAGAGTTCTGCTTTCATATGGATGGGAATGTTCTGGATTCAGAACATTCCTGTGGCATCTCTTGAGTTTGGTCTGACTGTATGAGGTCACATCCCAGTCCCAGTGTTTTCTGCCCATCTCACACCTCCGCCCAGCGTGCTGTTCTGAATGGAAGAGCTAGTGGGGTGCTGTGGGAAGGGTAGGAGAGGTGAGAGCATCTGGCCTGGGTGGGGCTGGGAGGAGGGCCCACGCAGAGACCGGCTGGGACTCTGTCTCACCGGTTTGGGGAGCCAGCTGGCTGGGCAATGGGAGAGGCTCGTATTAGGGAGAAATGGGAGGTGCTGGCAGCTCCCTGAGAAAGAGGAGCTGAGTGAGGCATACTGGACTAGCTAAGCGCCTGGATGGGGTTCCTAAGGGTAGCTGGCTAATATGCATACACACACACGCACACGCACACTCAAACATAGTCACACGTAAACTGAAACCCTTCAGCATTCTGGGTCCCTCTTGCCTGACTCTCTTTTCCTAATGTATCTAGCATAACTCAATTTTTGTTTTTAGACAGGTTCTTCCGAGGTAGCCCTGGCCGGTCTGGAACCTCTGCCACCTGAGTCCTGGGATACCAACAATTTATCGAAGATCTATTGTTTACCGCCTGCCTCCAGTGGAGCAGAAGTTCCGAAAGGGTGAGGTGATTGGCCTGTTTTTCTCACGATCATGTGTCTCGTACATAAAAGGTGCTGAACGTGTAGATGAATGACGTGTTGTGTGTGAAACATACTTAGCCACGCACGCATATATGGACAGAAACAAATACATTGAAAGACATCTGGGTGCCAACAGGCTCCCAGCTGCCACACATACCCTCAGACACACATGCAGGCACACACACACACACACCTTTGCCCTCTGGTACACAAGCACTTTCCATACCCACACCCAGCAGTCCAAATTCCAGAGCTGGTACTCACAGAAGCACACATCTGTGCAGACATGCTCAAGCACATCCTCCTCCCTGCACCATGTTGTGCCAGACCTGGAGGGCAGCCCCTCCCTGAAGCAAAGGGGTGGGTCACTAGACGCTGACAGCGCAACAGCCTGGGAGGGTGAGGGTGGACAGAGCCATCCTGGTACCTGGGAGCTGTCAGGAAATCACTCTCCTGTGACAGAGATGGAGGTTGGAGAGAGGCTACCAGTTCCCTATCCTGAACCCAGTTCTACCTTTAAAGGCCAACAGACTTGGATCAGAGCCTAGGGAAGAGTTAGATGGGTCCTCTAGGTGACAGACGTGTGTGGGTCCCAGGACAAGTCATCTGGCATCTGGGAGCAGGGGTGTGGCAATGAGAAGCGCATGTCCTTCCCTGGTCAACTCCACCCTCCATCCCAGGGGCTTCTGCCCCCTGGGAGTTTGTTGAGGTGCAGAGTAACCTTGACCCTCTGTTCCTCTTGAAAGTGCCCCTTTTGCCCCTAACTCCCTGCAATGGAATAGAGGTAGGAACGGTAGTTAAAGGACCACATGTTTACTCCTGCCCCTCCAGACTCCTGTCCCACAGAGCCAATACAAGGTTGGACAAGTGAACTCTGATGATCTCATTGCATTTCAAGAAGTTCAAAGTCTTCAAACCACTTCCCAGGTGTGCCTCTGGTCACTGGGCTGGGGTTCCAGCAATGGCCCTACTGGGCATTCTGGAGAGATTCCAGGAAGGAAAAACATGTAGTAAATGTCTTCATGTCCCCTCTTCATATCCATAAGCCCCTGAGACTAGAAAAATACAGACATCCCTGGTTAGAGATATGAAACCACAGTCTTCCGAGGGCTGCAGGGAATACTGCGTCTTCATGCCCCCTGGTGGCAGGTCTGAGTTGCGCACAGCTAAGAGGGTGCTCTCAGTCAGATATAGAGGGTGCTAAGGCCACAGGGTACACCAGCTGGTATTGTACAGATAAGGCAAGATGGGCGGAGGGAAGATGAACTGTACCCACACAGCTCAGTCTTGGAGACCGGCCTCAGGTGCAGTGATTCACCCAACAATAAACATTTATTGAGCACCAGAACTCCAAGCCCGTGTTCTTCACAACCCCCTCTGCAGCTCTGACAGACTGTCACCTGGCTGGCTGGCCTCGGTCCTGTAGACTCAAGCCAGAAGCTGAAAACTTCCTCAGGAGGATGTTCACCTTGGAGGCACAGAAAGGGGAAGGAGGGATCCCCAACAGCCCACGTGGCAGCCAGCAACATGGCCACCATTCTGAGAGGCACGGTAGAGTCTGGGTGGGAGCTAGGTCAACTATGTTCCTTTTAAGGTTTTTCTTTTTATTTTGAGACAGGGTCTCACTGTGTAGCCTTATCTAGCCTTGAACTCACTGTGTGGGCCAGGCTGGCCTCGAACTCACAGAGATCCGCCTGCCTCTGTCTCTCAACTGCTGGGATTAAAGGCGTGCAACACTGCACTCAGCTATTTTTGTTTTGAAACAAGATCTCATCATGTAGCCTGAGCTGGCCTGCATCTCACTATATAGTCGAGGCTGGCCTGGAACTGAGATCTGCCTGTTTCTGCCCTTTTGGGTGCTGTTGTCAAAGGCATGTACCATCACACCAGGTCACTTTATGTTTTAATAAATAGTTCTTGCTCCTGGCCCGGTATCCTGAGTTTGAGGGGAGCACCATGCCACTGCTCTTTTTTCTTTTCTTTTTGGTTTTTCGAGACAGGGTTTGTCCATGTAGGCCTGGCTGTCCTGGAACTCTCTTTGTAGACCAGCCTGGCCTCAAACCCACAGAGGTCGGCCTGCCTCTGCCTCCCGAGTGCCGGGATTAAAGCTGTGCACCACCACTCTTAAGCCAGTTCAGGCTCTGGCTCTGAAAAGGAAGGAAAGAGCAAGGAGTTAGTTGTGCCCACTCCAACAGGTGTCTGAGGACTGACCTAGCAGGAGGGTAGATCACTAACAGGTACAACACCCTAGAGCAGGGTGGCGGCACCCACCCACACTCCATTGGCATCATAGCCCAGGGAGAACCCCTGCCTCTAGCATCCATCCCAAAATGGATTCCTCCCAATCCATTACTGACCAGCCTCGGCCTCGTCGCCCTTGGCATCCGGCTCCTGCCACCAGTCTGCATAGAGGCCCTCCTCATAGTCGCCATCCCCTTCAAACTCGGCATCGGATGGGAGATCTTCTGTCTCCTCCACTTTATCTGGGGGTGACTCTGTCTCCTCCAGTTCCATCTAGAGCATCCCAGGGTGGTGGGAAAGAAACTGAGTCACAGCAGGCCCACATCGATATAGGCTCCCCTTCAGATCAGAACCCTCCCAACCCCATCTTTCAGAACCCCCGCCACCACACTTTGGTGGGTTTCCTGGTGTTATCCTGAGAGGAGGTGAACAGGCAGGCCTGAAACCTTCTCCCCAGTGCCAGCATCTAACATGAGAGCAATGTCAGGATTTGTCCTGCTCAGTCCCATTCTGACACTGCTTCCCCGACTGACACTTGGGGCTCCACCAGCAGAGGCGGGGTGCTAGCATCATCGCGGCTTGCACCACAGCCCCACCTTCGGGCCCACACCCAGTGAGAACACTGCTAGTCTGTGCACTTTGTCTCCTGGCTCTACTCCCCTGCCAGTAATGCCTTTGCAACCCTGATGGATGGGCCTGTGGATTCTGCCAAAGCCACATGTCCACTCCAGGCTGAGGCCTTCATGTATCACCCTGGCCGGTACCCACGCTGGCCTCTGCAGCTGCACAGTCTATGCCTCCCTCAAGAGAACCTCTGGGAGACAGGCCGCTCCTCTCAGCCACTCACTGCAACCCAAGCCTGACGTCTGGCAAACAGCAGACCAAAAGCGACAGCCATCGAAACTGCTATGCGTCCTGAGCATCTGCTGAGTGCCAGGTGCATACGTGGCGCTTTAAATAATCTCACTTAATTGTTACCACAATAAAAGTCAAAGGGCATGCATGCTCCTCAGCTGATGGGTGAAGATGCAGGAGTTTGCTAAGTTACTTAAGATTGATGCTAAGGCCGGGCGGTGGTGGCGCACGCCTTTAATCCCAGCACTAGGGAGGCAGAGGCAGGCGGATCTCTGTGAGTTCGAGACCAGCCTGGTCTACAAGAGCTAGTTCCAGGACAGGCTCCAAAACCACAGAGAAACCCTGTCTCGAAAAAACAAAAAAAAAAAGACTGATGCTAAGGCCACCCGGCTGGTAAAGGACAGAGATGGGATGAATAGCACCTAAGCCAGGCACGTGTCACAATGCAGACCCCGTTCCTGAGTTCACTGAATGTGGGGTACAGTGGATGTACCGAGGGGATGAATAAATAAGCTGCACAGCAACCACCCCCCCCCCGAGAAACCCAAGCCGCCAAACCCTCACCCTGAACTGGGGCATACTATGGCTCTTCCCAGCATCATTCACGGGCTCAGACTCGGTTCCTGAGAATGGGCATAATGCCAGGAGCTGTAGCAGAGCTGGGGATAATCCAGTCCCCTATCCTGGGATGCAGCTGTCAAGGAGGCCACATGGCCTTGGTGAGATGGATAAGCAGTATGAGTAACTCCAGGTTTCAGGCCAGGTAGCCATGTAGGTGACGGGGGGGGGGGGGAACAGTATAAGCCCAGAAGAAAGCCAGGACATCCAGCAAGGATCCCTAGAGGAGCTACAATTTGAGCTGGGCCCAGGAGGGATAGGCCTGGGACAGGCAGAGAAAGAGCCGCTGGAAGGGAGGTACAGATGGGGGACAGGAAACTCCTGCTTCACAACAGTTGGGTTTGCCACACGCAGTGACCTCAGGAGAGAGCCTAGCGTGTCCCCATCATGGTCCAGCCTCTCCTGGCAAGCCACTCACCTCATCATCCGACTGAAGGTACATGTGTGCGAAGTCCAGCAACTCCCGGAGCTCAGAGGTCTGGTTGTGGTAGAGCAAGGCCTCCTGGGAGGTGGGAAAGGAGGACAGAGTGAGGTGGACCCTGCTGCCACAGGGCAGAAAGACAGGGCTCAGGGCTGGGGAAACGGATCATCTCATGGCATACTCCTAGTTCCTTGGAACACTGGATAAAGAAGGATCCTGAGGATCCCAGGAGGGAGAGCACTTCAATCCAGCAGTAATGTCTGCCACAGGCATGGAAAGTGGGGACTGGGGACAGCACCATGGGGCTCATATCTGCCAGCCTTGCCCTAAACTCCCAAGGGCTTTTCTCATTGGTTCAGGCTAACAGGCTCCTGGGAGGAAAGGCTCAAAGGACAGCACTGAGGTGCAAGCGGGCATGCGCGGACACCCATTTGTATTTCCCACATCCCAGACACTATGCTGAAGTCTAGACTCTACCCACAACCCACCTCCACTATTTCCCCTTCCTCTCCAGCCTTCCAAGGAAGGCAAGAGGTTTTTCTGTATTTTCAGTTTATTTTTTTCTAAACTAAACCACAAAACTGCACATCAGGCCAGTTCCCCACAACAAGCAGTTCCCACCTCCCGGGGCTGGAAGTCCTCCTCTTCAAGGCCCCAGCGAGCCCGGTGGAAGCGGTAATACACCAGGTTCTGCTGCATGACACTGTCCTTGGGGTCAAAGAGCATGTAGCTAGCAGCACTGCGGGCGGCCTGGCGCACGTCATTCACTGCAGGCAGGAAAAAATAAAGGGGCGACCCTGACGTTTCCCTGTAAAGGCGATCCACTCGCCCCGTCTCACTTCCCACCTTTCCACCTAGCCTGTTGTCTTTACCCCCAGACACCTCCCAGAATATCGGCTGGCTCCTCACCCCGCCCAATCCAACAGGCCCCGGGTGTGGCCCTCCTACCAGGCAAGGGTGAGTCACTGACACCTCAATCATTGTCACTGCGGTTTACAGACAAGGGATTGGAGGCACAGAGAGACGAGATAAACTGCTTGTACCTCCATCTTTGTCACTGCGGTTTAGAGACAAAGGCTTGGAGGCGCAGAGACGAGATAAACTTCTGGTGCTGATACTGCTGATGAGTGACAGCAGCTGCAGACTCAGAAGAGGTCCTTACAGCTCTCTGTCACAACCCTCAGAAGGAGCCGAGTGCTCCCTGATCTCAGCCCCTCCGCTCACAGCTCTAGGCCCTGAAGCGTGTGTCCCTGAGTTATAGGAACCCTGGACTGGCCCACTCCAGCCCCAGCTGATGGCACAACCTCCTGGGACTCCCTAGTCACGGGGCTAATGGTCTCTTGCCCTTCAGAAACCTCAGTTTAACCTGAAGAATGGGTCCAGGAACGCCACTGGTGTGGTGATGCTGAGAGGAGAGAGAAGGGCTACATAAAGCCTGAAGTGCCGAGCAGGGTCGCTAACCTTGTCTACCAGAGGGCCTCTCATTCTTCCTTGAGGCCTCACCTTCCCCATATGCCCTGCCTGGGTTCTGCTCATGTCTCCACCACCCCTAGCCTTTCATCCCCTCCCCAGAGTCTTCAGTCTGAGAGACACCTCCCCACATCTCTGGCAGACCCCATGTACTGCCCTTTCCCACACCCCCTTGTCCCCCTTCACCCAGCCCAGTCAGGAAGCTCACGTTTGTAGTAGGCAAACTGTAGGTAGTGATACATGGTGGCCACAAACTTGTCCACAAAGTAGCCACCTACGTTGGGGATGAGGTTGGTTTCACAGTCCACCTTGCACTGTAGGGACTCTGCAAAGAGATCTGGGAAGGGATGCAGAAGTCAGGAACACAGTGTGCTAATCCTGACCCCCTGTGGAGACCAAGATCTACCCACTGGTGCCCGCTTTCCTGTGCAAGAGGTACATCCTTGTCAAGATCTCATGGATTAACATGTATGAAATGCTTGGCATACAGTACATGATGCAAGCTGAGAAGCACTTGCTATGCCCCCAGCCCTGTAACTTAACCCCTATCTGACACCAGAGGGAAGCCTGGGAGAAGAGCAGGTGAGCTTCAGACAAGACTGAGACCATATAGGATAATGTATGTCTGTGTGAGGGGGTTGGATCCTAAAGTTAAGACAGTTGTGAGCTGCCATGTGGTTGTTCGGAATTAAACCCAGGTCCTCTGGAAGAGTAGCCAGTGCTCTTAGCTGATGAGCCATCTCGCCAGTCCCCACCTTTACCCCCTTTGAGGGGCCTTGTAGGTTAGGGGATCCAAAGACTCATTGTGATTTTGCCCACAACTGTTTTCTGCACACACCTGTCTGGTGCCAGTTCTGAATCTTTGTTTGTTTATTTTTAAAGTTTTTGTTTAGAAACAGGGTCTCACTATGTAGCGCTTGCTGTTCTGGAAGTCACTATGTAGATCAGTGTTATAGAATATTACTTTAACTATGTAAAGATGTGTTATATTGTTTATGTCACAGAATATTACTTTATGTAAAGGTGTGCTACATTTGTTTGCTCCTTCCTTCCTTCCTTGTAGACCAGGGTGGCCTTAAACTCACAGAGATCTGCCTGCCTCTGCCTCCCGAGTGCTGAGATTAAAGATGTGCGCCACCACTGCCTGGCACATTTGTTTATTTGAGATGTGTTGCTATTTTACCTTGCTTGCCTAAAGCACCTGATTGGTTAATCAAAAGCTGAACAGCCAATAGCTAGGTAGTAAAGGAACAGGCGGGGCTATCAGGCCGAGAGAATAAGTAGGAGGAGAAAACAAGAGAGGAGAGAATTAAGCAGAAAGTGAGGCCAACACTCAGGGCCAGACAACCAGGCAGCCCCCAGGCAGCCAGACACAGAGTAGAACACACAGAATGAAAGAAAGGTTCAAAGTCCCAAGGCAAAACGTAGATGAAAAGAGACAGGTTAATTTAAGTTATAAGAGCTAGTAGGACAAGCATAAGATAAGGCTGAGCATTCATAACTAATAAGTCTCCATGTCATGATCTGGGAGTTGGTTGGTGGTCCAAAGACCAGACTGGCCTTGAACTCAGAGATCCACCTACCTGGTTTCTCCCAAGTGCTGGTATTAAAGTCATGGGACACCAGCCCCCCATCCTCCCTTTTTTATTAAAGATTTATTTATTAAGCATCCAATGTTCTGCTGGCAAGGAAGGCACCAGGTCTCATTACAGATGGTTGTGAGCCACCATGTGGTTGCTGGGAATTGAACTCGGGATCTCTGGAAGAGCAGCCAGTGCTCTTACCCTCTGAGCCATCTCTCCAGCCACCCCCCCCCTTTGAGACAAGATTTTTCTATATAGCCCTAACTGTCCCATAATCTGCTATGGATACCAGCATTTCTCTCATCAGACTGGAGACAGAAAAGACCTAACTCATGTGTAACTTCCGAGCACTTTGCTATATCTGCTGAATGCTATTGCAGGTCGTAGCCCTGTGTTAGGAGGCCTTAGGAGGCCTGAGAAGCAGTCAGGGGCCCTGTTGGGGAAGACTACCCACGATGGTGGTCTGAATGGGAGATACCTGCTATGGCTGGGTAGAAGTCCTTGAAGTCTACCTGCTCATGGGCCCCCTCACAGCCAGCTAGACACCGAGCAAAGACGGTCATGTACTCAGCCAGGGCCCGCTCCATGTCTTCTGTGCTGCTGCGGAAGTCTCCGCTGTTGTAGAGCTTCACAGCCCGGAGGAACACAGCCTGTAAGGAGAAGTCAAGGGAACCCCGACGGCTAGTAAGGTGTGTGTTGTGTGTGTATGTGTGTATGGGGGAGGTAGGAAGGGGCGCAAAGGCCAGCCAACCCTCCCACTCTCTCCACACCTCGTAGGGCTGGGCCTCTAGGTCCGTAAGGGACTCATCTCCGATATCCAGCATCCCCCTGTAGTAGTTGAGATACTTGGCGGTCAGCTCGTGCTTGGGGTTCCTCTGGAGGAAGGTGTAGGCCGCAGCCACCGCCTTCTCCAGTCGGTTCGCCTGGTGGGGGGCGTAGGGAGTGGGTCATTGGAGCGTCGGACGCACCGCGGGCCTCACGTTCTAGGGAAACTCGACGGCGGTCCTGGCCGCGCCCACCTTGAAGTGCGCGTAGTGCAGGTACTGGTAGGGCAGGCGGCTCTGGAAGTCGCGCAGCAGTTGCCTCGGCGGGTAGGGGACCTGGAAGGCGGGCAGCGTCCGCTTGCAGCGCCGCAGGCAGGCGGCGCGCTCCAGAACGTGACCGAAGAGCCGCAGCTCGCGCGCCCAGTCCTCGCCATCGCTATCGCCGTCATCGTCCGGGCCGGGCGCCGGCCGGGGCTGCGAGGCGGTGGGGCCGCTGCAGTTGGCGTGGCAGAAGGCCTCGCTGTCGCGCAGCAGCCGGTGCAGCCGCAGCGCCGCCTCCAGGTAGCGCGCGCTCTCGCGCCAGCTCTCACCCTCATACTGCTCCAGAGCGTGGCCGTAGGCCGTGGCCAGAGGCATCAGGTCCTCCGGAGGGAAGCCTCGGAAGCTGTACTTCTCGTACTGCGCGCCCGCGCTGCCCAGCAGCAGCCACAGCAACCCCCACGCCGGGCGAGCCATGCCCGCGCCGCGCCGCGCCGCGCCCCGAGGCTCCCAGAGCAGCCGGAGGACCGACGGGCTTCAGCACCCCCACCCCCACCCCTCGGCGCTCCTCCTGGGTCTTAGCGCCGGCCCCGGGCTAGAGCAAGGAGGTTGGGACACCCGTCTCTTTCGGATGGTCAGTTGTCGCTCTAGTCCGCTACGTGGGCTGGACTTGCAACGCTTACCCCGCCCCGCCCTCTCCGCGGACCCGGGTGGGTGGGGCTATATATCACGCCCATAAAGCCCCTCCCCACCGACAGTGTCCCCCACCTTAAGTGCCACCTCTCTTTGCTTTGCCTACGCTCTGGGTAAAGCCCCAGAATCCGGTCTTTTCTCCAGAGCCCCCTTTGTACCCTCTAGGTGGCCCCACAAACACCCGCTCCGGCGTCGAGGGGCAACAACTCGTGTTAGCCCCGCACACCTGGCACTGCCACTACCAGCCTCCCTACTGAGCTCGATCCCTGCGTCTTTCTAGCGGTCTGGCTTTTGCAGGACAAAGCTGCCTTTCACCTAGAAAGCACTCTCCCCTCCCCTCCCGGGAAGAGAGCTGGAGGGGGAAGGACTGAAATATCCTTCACCTGCCACCAAAAGGGGCCTAGATTTGGGGAGCCAGGAAAGGCTAGAGATTCCGCCAACCAGCTTTAGGACCCAGAGGCTCAAGACAAAACTTTTTTTTTTCTTTTGGAAGTCCATTCTGACTTCTCGTCTTTCCCGAGCCTCCCTCTGGGCCAGGCCCGAAGTGTTTTTTTTTGGGGGCGGGGGAGGGAAACTCAGAGATCTTTGTGGCAAATTCCTGGGACTCCAGAAACTCTCAACCTGGACCCCTCCTCCTAGTCCACCACAATCATCACCCCACCCGGCCAGCTCAGTCTCCCCAGCCCCCATTCCACGTGGACCAGCCAGGGCGGGGTGGGGAGAGAGGACAGGAAGGGGGGGAGTCAGCTCTGAGGAGGGGGAAGGAGGCTGGCGACTGGCGTCCGACCTCATTGCTGGCGTCCTCGATCTGGGCACCATGTTCCTTGCGGGGTCCCCCAGCCACACCCTCCGCCGGCTCCCCGTGCTGAGCTTGCTGCTGCTTCTACAGACCTTGGAGAGGGGGCTGGGCCGTGCCAGCCCCGCCGGAGCCCCCTTGGAAGATGTGGTCATCGAGAGATACCATATCCCCAGGGCCTGTCCCCGAGAGGTGCAGATGGGGGATTTCGTGCGTTACCACTACAATGGCACTTTCGAAGATGGGAAGAAGTTTGACTCTAGGTAAGATGTTGGGCACCCCCAGCCTCACCACCACTTTTCTGGGCTTCCAGGGAATGTAGCCCCTTGTCAGCTTTGCTTTCCTGTATTCCTCCCATAACTCCTAGTCTCAAACAGCAAGCACCCCGGGAAGTGCGCCCCTAAGAATGTTCCCTGTCTTCGGTATCAAATCTTCAACTCCTGAAAGACACAGACACAGGCATACATTCCCAATCCACCAGAATACTTGGTGCTCCGGTTCCGCATTCATTTACCAGTACCTTATTTAAAGACATGAGCCGTACCCTGGTACTTAGTCTTGGGGAGAAAAGAGGCACTGCATACTACATGTGAAGCCTGGGATGGCGGTCAACCTGGGGCCACCTGCCTTTCCGCACACCCTGGCACCCTGTCTACCTCTACCTCCAGTTTTCTATGCCTTTATGTTTGGAGACTACAGAAGCAGCCTTCTCTTGAGGGACCCCAGAGCAGCCAGGGAAGGCCTTAAGCACAGTGGGAGTTATAATTTGGGGACAGGCCGTAGCTGGTGCTGTGACCAACTGTCCACGTGTTACAAGGTCTGTCATGCCACCCTGAGGACCTCCTTGCCACCTTCTCCGAGTCTTAGAACTCGGAGAAGTTCCTCCATCTTAGCTTTAGCAGCCGACACCGGACTGAGTTGCCAGCCTTGGCTTGATGGACAGGCTTTTCTATTCTGACCCAGGCCCTTGGCCAGCCAGCCAGGCAGATCCCCTTTGGTTGTGGGGGACGGAGCAGGGCTGTGTGGCAGCCTCTTTCTAGCTGTAGGTAGGGTAGACGTCAGGCCCTCTCACGTTTGAAACTCTACACCATAAAGAAGAGTCACCCTTCAGTCTCTTCTGTGAAATACACTACTCAGCCCACAAGCAATTAGCGGTCATGACCTTGTGGGGAGAGTGTATACTGGAGGAGAATACTATCTTCATAGTGTAAGACCCTGGTTCACATTCAGGCTGTGACAGAGGAGGAGGAGGAATTTTGTCTTCTTCGCATTCCTTGTCTGAAACATGGGATGGGACCAGCACCTACTTCCTAAGGGTGCAAATGAGGAAGATGAATGACAGTGGCTTCCACGGTGCCTGCAGACCCCCAGTGGGCTCAGGGCATACTGGCCTGGACTCTGGGGAGAACCATAAGCCTGATGATGTTTAACTCATAGAAATTTTGTGCACAGCATTGGCCTTTATACAGCGTTTGTAAAGGAAATAGACCAGACATTAACATTAAATCTACACTGTGAGCCAGGTGGTGGTGGCACATGCCTTTAATCCCAGCACTCGGGAGGCAAAAGTAGGCAGATCTCTGTGAGTTTGAGGCCAGCCTGGTCTACAAGAGCTAGTTCCAGGACAGGCCCTAAACCTACAGAGAGACCCTGTTTTGAAAACAAACAAAAAAACTACACTGTGGGCAAAGTGGGGAATAGAGAGAGCTTGGGAGTATCTTCCCTGGTAGGAACTTCTTTTTGTTTTGTGTTTTGAGACAGGGTTTCTTTGGGTAGCCTTGGCTGTCTAGCCACTTAGATTAGGCTGGCCTCCAAATAGAGATCCTCCTGCCTCTGCCTCCAGAATGATGGGATCAAAGGCATGTGCCCACCACAACCTGGCTTGGTGGAACTTTTTTTTAAAGATTTATTTATTATGTTCTGCCTTCATGCCAGAAGAGGGCAGCAGATCTCCTTTTAGATGGTTGTGAGCCACCATGTGGTTGCTGAACTTGAACTCAAGACCTCTGAAAGAGCAGTCAGTGTTCTTAACCTCTGAGCCATCTCTCCAGCTCATGGTGAGGACTTGTTTTGTTTTTCCAAGACAAGATTTCTCTGTATAGCCCTGGCAGTCCTGGAACTCTCTGTATAGATCCAGTTGACCTCCAACTCAGAGATTTGCCTGCCTCTGCCTCCCAAGTACTGGGATTAAAGGCATGCACCACCACCGCCTGGCTGGGTCCAGTTTTTAAATGTTGAAATTAGAAAACTTTTCAGCTCTTAGCTACCTTAAACCAAAATAGAATCTCCTGGGGCTGGAGAGATGGCTCAGTAGCTAAGAGCACTTGTTCTTGCAGAGAACCTGGGTTTGGTTCCCTGAACTCTAAGGTGGCTCATAACCATCTGTAACTCCAGTGGGATCTCTGACCTCCATAGATACCAGACAGGACATATACATGGTGCACAGGCACACAGACAACACACTCAAATACATCAAATAAATCTAAACAAATTAATATCCCATTTTGGGGGCCGAGAGTAGTAGAGTGCTTGCCTAGCATGAGCGAAGCCCTGGGATCCCCAGAACCATGTGAACGGGATATGGTGGCGTACATCTGTAATTCCAGCTTTCAGGAGGCAAAGACACGAAGACCAGAAGCTCAAGGTCATCCTTGACTACAGAGAGAGTTCCAGACCAGCCAGGACTACAAATGACACCTGTCTCAAAGAGCAGGGGTGGGGGTAACTGGAGAGATGGCTCAATAGTTAAGGGCACTCACTGTACAATCATCGCAAGGATTAGCACCCATATGAGAAACTGAATGTCGTGTGCATACCTAGGGTCACGGAGAGACCCTCGAAAGAGTAGCCATAGGGTGATAGATAAGGACACCCAGTGCCCTTTGGGGGCCTCTGCATTGGCGCACACACAGACATACATACATCATCAAATCTCTCTTTAAAGAAAAGAACTCTCTCTTTACTTGTGAAAGCAAATTCAAGCCAGAGTAAGTTTAGAATGGGCTTTCTTCCAAGGAAGGCTGCTTTTTATCTCACCTCTGGCCACTTCTGCTTTCTGTTCCTTGGAGAATGGGTGCTTAGTAGCAGAAACTAGGAGCTGTGACCTTAGGTGGGGTAATGAGTCAGGTCTCTTTTTCTTTTACAAAACAAAACCAAAAGCTGGGCATGTTGGCGCAGGCCTTTAATCCAGGCACTTGGGGAGGCAGAGGCAGGCGGACCTCTGAGTTCAAGGCCAGCCTAGTCTACAAAGGGAGTTCCAGGACAGCCAGGGCTACACAGAAAAACACTGTCTCAAAAGCCAAAGAATAAGAACAGCTGGAATATAGCTCAGCAGTGGGATGCTTGCCTGACATGTGAGGCCCTAGATTTTGTTCCCAGTATCAGAAAAAGAAAACCTGAAAACAATAATGCCCTCATGGGGAGAAAATTTGGTGAAGAAACGAAAAAACTAAAAAACTAAGGTAAAGTACCAAGCACTTAATTTGACACATTGTAAGTGCTCAACAAATACTCCTTTGTCCTCTGAGCTGCTATCAGAAGGAGCAGTAAGTAACAAGCAGGCTTATCTGCTCCACCCCACCCTCCTTTCAGGGGAGTAAAAGCTTCTGGCCTTCTCTGGGACTTCTCTCTTGTAACAGCCTGTTCTTGGTGATGATGATGATGATGACAGTTTTGCTATGTAGCCCTGACTGTCCTGGAACTCCTTATTTGGGCCACGCTGGCCTTGAACTCACCAAGATCATCTGCTTCTGCTTCCAAGGTGCTGGGGTTAAAAGTGCGCGCCCGCACCTATCCCACCTGTTACCCCAAGAGGGACAGAAGGGCTAGCCCAGGAGAGAGACTTGGAGAGGAGGGACAATCCCACCTGTTACCCCAAGAGGGACAGAAGGGCTAGCCCAGGAGAGAGACTTGGAGAGGAGGCGAAGTGAGGCGTGTGTGTGCCTGCACCATGTCCTGTGTATATGAGACTGTGGGCGGAGGGTATCGTGTGGCTCCGTGCATGATCATCTGTCCCTTTACTCCCCCAGTTATGACCGCAACACCCTGGTGGCCATCGTTGTGGGTGTAGGCCGCCTCATCACTGGCATGGACAGAGGTCTCATGGGCATGTGTGTCAACGAGCGCCGCCGCCTCGTTGTGCCTCCCCACCTGGGCTACGGCAGCATTGGTGTGGGTAAGGAGGTCAGGAGATGGGAGATGGGGGCAGGAGGCATCTAGAATGCGAAAACTCAGAGGGGCTGAGTGAGCTGGCCAAGGCCACACTGCAGGCAGTCTGATTGGGAGGGAATACGGCCATCGTTTCACTTTGGGATGATCGGAGCAGGATGCAGAGCCCTGAGTGTGGTCACAGCTTGCCCAGGAAGGATGGTAGCTGGTACAGCAGATGGTGTAGGTGAACTGAGGAGTGTACCTCTCACGCCTCCACCTGGGCTGGCGACTTCTGTAAACTTGGCCTTCGCTGCTTCCCCGCAGCGGGCCTCATTCCCCCTGACGCCACCCTCTATTTTGACGTGGTCCTGCTGGATGTGTGGAACAAGGCGGACACGGTGCAAGTGACCATCCTCCTGCGGCCCCCTCAGTGCCCCCGAATGGTGCAGAACAGCGACTTTGTGCGCTACCACTACAACGGCACCCTGCTCGATGGCACCGCCTTTGACAACAGGTAGAACCTGGGGGGAGTCCTAAAGGCTGGGACCTGTGAGCAAGAGAAGGGAGCCCTGGTCCGCTCTGCCTCCCTCGCCTCCAGCCACGGGGTCTCTGTCTGTTCTCTGCAGCTACAGTCGGGGAGGCACGTACGACACCTACATCGGCTCGGGTTGGCTGATAAAAGGCATGGACCAAGGACTGCTGGGCATGTGTCCTGGAGAGAAAAGAAAGATCATTATTCCTCCCTTCCTGGCTTACGGGGAGAAAGGCTACGGTAAGGCAAGGACACGGGAGTTAAAACTAGGGCTCTATCTACATAGAGGTGTTCAGATTGTGTACTGTCCAAGGACATCCGGCCAGGGGGGCGAGTGGAGACAAGGTCTCCCTCCCTAGACAGAATTGCTTTATTCTGATTCACACAAAGGCTAGTTATGGGTTGGTGGATAGCTCTGGGGACAACGGAAGGAGGAGGACATAGGAGCACTGAGTAGGTCTTCTTTGCGTGAGACCCCTTACTGAGCCTGGGTTTGCTCCCCGCTTGTATGGTTCAAGCCCTGTGCCCTCCCCAGGGACTGTGATACCCCCGCAGGCCTCCCTGGTCTTCAATGTCCTGCTGATTGATGTCCACAACCCAAAGGACACAGTCCAGCTGGAGACGCTGGAGCTGCCCCAGGGCTGTGTCCGGCGAGCGGTGGCAGGGGACTTCATGCGTTACCACTACAATGGCTCTTTAATGGATGGTACCCTCTTTGATTCCAGGTCAGAAGGTGTCCTGAGGTGGGAGGGTGGGGGCTTAGGGGTACTCTGAAGGGCTGGGGCCCCTTTGACTCCCTCCCCTCCCCTTCCCCTCTATTGCAGCTACTCCCGCAACCACACCTACAATACCTATGTTGGGCAGGGTTACATCATCCCTGGGATGGACCAGGGGCTGCAGGGCGCATGCATAGGGGAGCGAAGGAGGATTACCGTGCCCCCTCACCTTGCCTACGGGGAGAATGGGACAGGTAGGGTTTGGTCCCCTGGCTGCCCCTCGGCTCCTCTGAAGTGTGCCCCAGGAGTGCTGTTCCTCCATTGCCCAAGCGTGTACAGCTTCTCCTTAGTCACCCGTGGGATCTCTACCATGCAGGCTTGATCCTGCTCCTCCGAGGCAGGCCTCGTTCATCATTCTGTAGTGGAGAAAGGCAGCCAACACCTACATCTGGGGACAGAGCATGGTTAAGAATGAACAGTATCACTGAGCAAAGGGGATATTAGAGATTCTGGGAGCCTCAGGCCCCTCGCTGATGTGCTGGGCACCACTCACAGGAGGGTCACTGGGAGCTTGCTTGAAAGTTGTCAGGGGGAAAAGGGTTCCCTGCCTCTCTGTCCCATCACTCCAACAGCAAGAAATAGGAAGCACTCATTCTGGAACATGTCATCTGACCTCCCTGAGACTGGGAAGGGGTGGCCAGCCTGGGCCCCATGCAGCCCTCGCCCAGAGCCCTGAGCTAACCGTGCCCCATCTGGCCTTAGGAGACAAGATCCCTGGCTCAGCCGTGCTCATCTTTGACGTGCATGTCATCGACTTCCACAACCCTGCGGATCCGGTGGAAATCAAGACACTCTTCCGGCCACCTGAGGGCTGCAATGAGACATCCAACACTGGGGACTTCATTCGCTACCATTACAACTGTTCTCTTCTGGATGGCACCAGGCTCTTCTCTTCGTGGGTTCTTGGGCAGGGCCAGGGCTAGGCAGGTGCTGGGCTCAGGTAGAGGTGAACTTCTGATAGCTGGGTCTCACAGTCTCTCAGTTCCTCCCCAAGTCCCCATTTGAGTGAGCCTCAGGGAACCATGGCTATGAAATACAGGGCTAAGGGCAGGGGAGTGGAGCTGGAGAAAGAGAATTCTCACCTCAGCGGGATGGAGAAATTGAACAAGATGAGCGCTCAGACACCCCTGCTGCTAACCTGGGGATCCACTCTCCCCACAGCTACGACTATGAAGCCCCTCAAGAGGCCACCCTTGGCAATAACAAAGTGATTGAAGGTCTGGACAGGGGCCTGCAGGGCATGTGTGTGGGAGAGAGGAGGCAGCTCATTGTGCCCCCACACCTGGCCCACGGGGAGAGTGGAGGTGAGCGACAGTGGCCTGGATCCCGCGTTAGTCCCAGATTCCCTACCCATCTCAGGTCTTGGCGGTTGGAGTGGGGGGACCAGGGAAACTTTTAGGATAGTTCCTAAACATCCCACGTCCCTTCTATGAGCCTGTGTAAGGCTCAGTGCCAGGCCTCACCGGCACCTTGTTCTCTTTTTCCTCCCTCTCTCTAGCCCGGGGTGTCCCTGGCAGTGCTGTCCTGCTATTTGAGGTGGAGCTGTTATCACGAGAGGATGGCCTGCCCACAGGTTACCTGTTTGTGTGGCATCAGGATCCTCCTGCCAGCCTGTTTGAAGACATGGATCTCAATAAAGATGGAGAGGTGCTCGCAGAAGAGGTGGGCCAGGAACTGAGTCACAGTCCTAACCTGGAAGCCAGCACGCTCAACTTGCATGGCCACTGTCACTGTTCCCCTTCTGCTGAGCTTCCAGCCTCCCTTCCCCTCCTGCACACTGCGTGCGCAGCCTGTCCTCACCCTACCTGGCCCCTAACTTACACCGCCCATCTCAGGCCTGGGTTCCCTGGGTACCAGGCCTGGGGAAACACTGTTGGACTCCACCTGGGGTCCCTTCCCAAGGCCCCACCCACAACCGTTGACACTGATCCTCACTGCCCCCTCTTGTCCTCTCTCCCTCTTGTCCCCTCCCTCAGTTCTCCTCCTTCATCAACGCTCAAGTGAATGAAGGCAAAGGACGCCTCATGCCCGGGCAAGACCCTGACAAGACCATAAGAGACATGTTTCAGAACCAGGACCGAAACCAGGATGGCAAGATCACAGCCGAGGAGCTCAAGCTGAAGTCCGACGAGGACCAGGAACGGATCCATGAGGAGCTCTGAGGGCCAGAGTCTCAGTCCTGACCTCAGACGCAAAGGTCCTTCACTGGGGGACAGTGGCCATGGAACTGGCCTGCCAACAGCCCCCCTCCCTCAGTGGGGATAACTCTGTGTGAGTCACTGGATGTCACCAGAGACTGCTGTGACCTTCCCACTGGCTGCAGCTCCCAGTCCACAGCACAGACCTCTGCATTTTTCTCTTCCCACCCTATGCCTCTTCCTTAAGGTTCTTCGCGTGATAAATCCAGTTTGGGCAGGGGGCACTGGCGTGTGGTTAGGACCATTGCTGACTCTACACACCCATACCTCCCATCCACATCACTACACTCAGCAAGGCTGAGCTCCTCGGTCCCTCCCTTTCCAAATGTGCCCTTTATTTGTACTGCCCTGCGCCATCTCCCTGTCCATGTCTGTCCCCTCTCCCTGTGTCATGGCAGCTCCCCAGGGGCATGAGTGAGGAGACCCTCCATTCTCCTGCATTAGCTCTGCCTGCTCCTCAGGAAGGGCTGGCTCCGGGCACACAGTCCTGCCACTGGGGTCAGGCCTTCTGACCTTCTCTCTCAGAGAGAGCTTTCTCTGAAGGGAAAGGCTGTGTGAGAGGAAGCCTTCTTGGGTGCTACTTTGATGGGAGGTATGCAGAGTTCTGACCTCTCGAAGGCTAAACTGATCCGATCCCTTTGTGTCAATAAAAGGTTAGACTGAAGGCCTCGAGAAGTGTATGTGTGCACGTTCACATGTGTGTGGAAAGCAGAGATCGACATCTGGTGTGTTTGGCAATCTCTCTTTATCTTTTATTGTTAATTGGGTTTTGTTTGTTTTGTTTTGTTTTTAAGATTTATGTATTTATGTATACAGTACCCTGCCTGCAGGCCAGAAGGGGGCACCAGATCTCATTACAGATGGTTGTGAACCACCATGTGGTTGCTGGGAATTGAACTCAGGAGCTCTTGGAAGAACAGTCAGTGCTCTTAACCGCTGAGCCATCTCTCCAACCCCTTTGTTTGTTTTTTGAGACAGGGTTTCTCTGTAGCTTTGGAGCCTGTCCTGGAACTAGCTCTGTAGACCAGGCTGGCCTCGAAGTCACAGAGATCTACTACCTGTGTCTGCCTCCCAAGTGCTGGGATTAAAGACATGCACCACCATATCTCTCTATCTCTCTATCTCTCTCTCTCTCTCTCTCTCTCTCTCTCTCACACACACACACACACACACA
>NW_004949129.1:8111-8673 GCF_000317375.1 Microtus ochrogaster | reverse complement strand
TCTCTCTCTCTCTCTCTCTCTCTCTCTCTCTCACACACACACACACACACACACACACACACACCTGGCATGGTTATAACTTGCTCTTTTTTTTGATTTATTTTTTTAAGACAGGGTTCTCTGTAGTTTTGGAGCCTGTCCTGGAACTTGCTCTGTAGACCAGTCTTATTATATTTTTAACTAGCGTTTGTGTGTGTGTGTGTATGTGTGTGTGTATGTAAGGATATTTTGTCTGCATGTATGTCTTTTGTACTACATATGTGCCTGGCACCCGCAGAGGCCAGAAGAGGGTGTCAGGTCCCCTGGGACCAGAGTCACAGCCAATTGTTGTTTACCAGGTGTGTGCTGGGGACGGGTGTGTGCTGGGGACTGGTGTGTGCTGGGGACGGGTGTGTGCTGGGGACTGTGTGTGCTGGGGACGGGTGTGTGCTGGGAACGGGTGTGTGCTGGGGACTGTGTGTGCTGGAGACGGGTGTGTGCTGGGAACAGGTGTGTGCTGGGGACGGGTGTGTGCTGGGGACTGGTGTATGCTGAGGACGGTGTGTGCTGGAAACTGGTGTGT